>NW_028281960.1:0-80000 GCF_059751285.1 Brachycentrus maculatus
TTGTGTGGTGTGCGCCTATACATATGTATGTGTATATTTATATCTTTATATTTATAAACATACATATATAAATATACATATATATATATATATATATATATATATATATACATATATATATATATATACATATATATATATATATATATATATATATATATATATATATATATATATATATATATATATATATATATATATATATATATATATATATATATATATATATATATATATATATATATATATATATATATATATATATATATATATATATATATATATATATATATATATATATATATATATTTATATATATATATATATATATTTATATATATATATATATATATATATATATATATATATATTATATATATATATATATATATATATATATATATATATATATATATATATATATATATATATATATATATATATATATATATATATATATATATATATATATATATATATATATATATATATATATATATATATATATATATATATATATATATATATATATATATTTATATATATATATAAATAAATATATATATATATATATATATATATATATATATATATAAATATATATATATATATATATATATATATATATATATATATATATATATATATATATATATATATATATATATATATATATATTTATATATGTATATATATATTTAAGTCAAGTACTTAAATATAATATTAAGTACTTGACTTAATTTTTTTATCTTAGTTCACATCGTTTCAACTAGCTTTGACGAGGATTCTTCCTCTTCTTCGAATTCCTTCGACGCCTCACACGGCGATGTGTCCAACTGTGAATTTCAGATTATTTTTTGACATCTCATCAAAGATGAAGACGAATATGGAAGTCTGGGCATTTACGAGGCTGACTACTGTCATAGGCTGGTTTGAATGATCACTTTACACGCGTGTAACAATCACCAATTCTACCCATTATTGACATCCACACTACTCAAATTCTTGGAAGTTCTGTTTGTATAAAACAATTTAGAAACCTTGTTCTTGAATCACTAGAACTTCACTAGAGACATCTTTTGTCATCTATTGGGGTCGTCAGCCCCGTAAATACCCAGACTTCCATATTCGTCTTCATCTTTGATGAGATGTCAAAAAATAATATGAAAATAACTCCTGTGATTGGAGATAATCCAAATTTTGTGAACAAGTATTTGGACACACTAAAAAATTTGTGAATTTCAGAGTCTACTCGATTGTATTTTATTAATAAAAACACATAAAAATAAAATTTGTGACAATTTTTTCGCCTTGTTATGGCACTTTTAAACTAATATGAAGATTAAATGGACTGAGGGTCCTTATATGGCTTGACAATTATAAGTACTTAAGTAACAGATAGTTAATCTAATCTCCAAAAAGAGAAATAGATATTTCTCATCGGGAATATTATATGTATTTGTGACTTATGTATGTAATTTGTTTTTTTTTTTAATGAAATAAATAGTTATAACATGTGCAGTAATAATTTATGGGAGAAAACATTACTTGAGGGTAAGGCCAAGTATTCAAACGGTAATGGGATATGAAAGTACTCACATTCATTTTCAGGGAAAATAGGAATCTTTTATTGAAAGCTGTCCCACCATATGCACAGATCTGATACAGAAGCATCTAGGCTTCTTGACAGATCTCGTCTTGCTAAGCAATTTTTTTTTTGTTTTGAATATTGAAAGCATTAACTTTGTGGATCATATTGATATATTATTTCGAGAAATAAAAATACTTTGTGTTCTGATCCACTCACATTTTTACTAACCAACTAGTTTCGGCAACAACCTGTTGCCCTCTTCAGGGTTTATTTATTACTAAACAGTATTTATTACTGGTAATAAATAAACCCTGAAGAGGGCAACAGGTTGTTGCCAAAACTAGTTGGTTAGTAAAAATGTGAGTGGATCAGAACACAAAGTAATTTTATTTCTCGAAATATATATATATATATATATATATATATATATATATATATATATATATATATATATATTTTAACTAAGTTGCGAAATTTATTGAAAATGTGAAACAATATGAAATTGTTTCCCAATTTTACTGTGAATTGACATTTAAAAGCTTTCAATATACCTGTCACTGCCAATCTAAATAATCATCATCACCAAATTTTCTAGGAGTACCCCAGTGTAGGCAGTGAAAGGGATTAGTGTTTAGTTCAATTAGTCAGCTGGATCCGATTCCGACTTGACGTTGGCCGGTACACAGGCGCCCCCAACCCCGACCAGCACAGCAGACAGACTCGGAACAGTACAAAGACGTTCACAGAGAAAAAAGGAAGAATCTATTGACATGGCAATGTTTTATTTTCTTTTTCCCCCAGCAAATCGCGCTGCACCACGCCCGCTTCCCCTGCCTCGAGTCGAGCTTCGCCAACCCCGCGGCCGTGGTCAGGGTTCGCAACGGCGACTTTTCGACGAGCGACCCCCGGGTGAAGAGGTACGCCCACTGCGTGTACAGCGCCCTGGGTTTGGCCACCCCTGACGGCCGCCTCGACAAGCGGGCCGGCCTGAGGCACATCGATCCCCGCACGGACGCTGCAAAGTTCTCCGCCGCTGTGGACGCCTGCAACGGCCAGTCTGGAAGCTCCGCGGAGGACAAGTTCTGGAATGTTCTCGTCTGCTATAACAAGCAGTATCCTGGAGACATCTACGTTCTTTAACTTTGCAATCGCTAATAGATATCTTACATAAAAAAATACCATCACGTAGTATTTGGACACACTCAAAATGTTGTAAATAAACTAACTGGTCAAATTATAACCTAAAATAATTCAAATAAAAATTATGTTTTCTGGCGCTACTCATATATGTGATTACAATCCAGGATTTGGCATTACAAACTAGTAAAAGAGTTTCTGTTCAAAAAAAAGGTTCTTTTCATCTCACTGATAGATCGCTCACTCCTTTCAAGAACGTCATAAATCAAAAAACTTGATTTTTCAGGAGAACGTTTTTAATGTTTAAAAATATAACACGTTTTAAAAATAAATATCAATCCACTTATTGAACTTTTTTCTGTACAACACATCTTTTTAGGTAAACCCCGAATGTTTTCTCTCCATTTGAAAAATATTTAATTTATTTAAGAAAAATAATTAAACAATACCTTTTCTTCAACATCCAAAACCAACATTTTCTTCCTTGTAGCGGGTAAATATTAAGTTAAAAATATACCTCTTTTGCTGGGATATAGTACATTTTTTGGGCATTCCGAAAAAATACACAACTGAAAATCGACGATTTTTGATTTACGACGTTCTTGAAAGGAGTGAGCGAGATGTCTCTAGTGAAGTTCTAGTGATTCAAGAACAATGTTTCAAAATTGGTTCATTTATAAAGAACATCCAAGAATTTGAGTAGTGTGGTTGTCAATATTGTGTATAATTGGTGAAAGTTAAAAGTGTGTAAAGTAATCGCTTAAACCAGCCTATGACGGTTGTCAGCCCCGTAAATTCCAAATTTTTGTTAGCTTATAATTTCTCATTGCAAATAAATTATTATTCATAATTTTCTTTGTGTATTATTCTATTTAGCTGTCATCTGTTTTTGCAGTAATAAATTATATAAAATTAAATCATCGATATTATTTTATGTGCACGTCATTATTTAATATTCAATATCAGAGTCCACAAGAATTACCAGAGGGCACAAAAACATGAATATTTAATTGACACAACAAAAACAACACAATATCCCGACATGGAAATAAAATACAAATATCGAAATCTAAACATTTATGTGAGCAAAGTACATACTTTACAATGTATATTATTATGATTTGTTTTTTGACATCTCAACAAGGATGAAGAAGAATATGGAAGTATGGGCATTTACAGGTTTAAGTGATCACATTACATACGTGTAACATTTACAAATTCTACCCATATTTTATTTATTGTTCGGCATTAACTTTGTGGTAAGACATGTTACAATGATTAAAGAAAACACTTCGTTTTTTACCACTTGAGTTTTATTATAGACTACATGTTTCAGAAGTTAAACTTCCATCATTCAGGTCTGTATAGTAACTAAAATATAAAATATAAATATATCACTCATTTCACTCTCATAAATTAAAATTATTACACCTTGTTCCATATAAAGACCAAATTATGAATTATCTTGAAAATTTAGAAATGCAAAAAAACCTGAATTCTAATAATAATTTATTGAATAATATATTGTTTCAAAATTCTTCGCCATTGCTTTCCATTTTTCCTTTGTTTTCAAACTCCGTCCCTTGACTAACCCCTTCCCCTTACTTTCCCCTCTCCTTATTTATAGAACAATTTTATATTTTATATTTTAGTTATTATACAGACCTGAATGATGGAAGGTTCACTTCTGAAACATGTAGTCTATAATAAAACTCAAGTGGTAAAAAACGAAGTGTTTTCTTAAATCATTGTAATTCTACCCATGATTCTACGTCCTTCAGGGTTTCCTTGAAGGGTGATACGTGGAAGTCTGTCTTCTGGCATTCTGTTAACATGCTCATTCCAGTATCGCCTTTGTCGTCCCCAACTCACGATATCCTCCGTCTTACACATGCTCCAGATATCACTGTTTCTTACGCGGTCTCGCAACGTGTTACATCTTTACAATGTATATTATTATGATTCCAATTTGTTTTTTTAAATCTCAACACGGATGAAGAAGAATATGGAAGTGATCACATTACATACGTGTAACATTTACTAATTCTACCCATGATTGACAACCACACTCTCTATTTTTGGAACTCCTAGATATATTGATCAATCTCATGACACATATGAGTACAAATGTGTTCAGAACAGTATGTTGGATAGGGAACGATTTTATTAAGAGACTCCTGAACATATTCTTCTTTATCTATGTGAAGACTCCTCAATGGAAGAAACCCAGCTTTAAGAACACGTTATATATATATATATATATATATATATATATATAATATTATATATATATATATATATATATATATATATATATATATATATATAATATATTATATATATATATATATATATATATATATATATATATATATATATATATATATATATATATATATATATATATATATATATATATATATATATATATATATATATATATATATATATATATATATATATATATATATATATATATATATATATATATATATATATATGTATATATATATATATATATATTTATATATACGTCTGCTCTTTAACTAAATATGAGCTGAAAATTATAAAAGCAATCCTCAAAAAAATTGTTTATTGTGCCACTAAACTTATATAAGTGGCAAAGAAATGTAACATACATGAAAATACATATGTTCGTATTTATATAAGCCCCAAGTTGAAAATATGTATAGACGACACAGCTTAGTGAGAAATTTAATTTCGTGCAGATAAGTCTCTAGTAGCTTGTAGCGTGATTTTCAATATGAAACCATTTATTATATTTATTTTTAGTGTAGCAACCTTAATTTCTTGTACTGAGGTAAAATATTTTAGATTTATGTTATACATTTCGCTCACTCCTTTCAAGAACGTCATAAATCAAAAAACGTCAATTTTCAGTTGTGCATGTTTACGGCATGCCCCGAAAATGTACTATATCCCAGCAAAAGCGGCATATTTTTAACCTAATATTTATATTTTATATATTTACTAGCTACAGGGCAGAAAGTGTTGTTTTTGCATTTTTAAGACAAGGTATTGTTTAATATTATTTTTTTAAATAAACTAGTTATTTGCAAATGAAGAAAAAACCTTTTTTTCTTTTTTTTGAAAAAAAAAACAGGTTTTTCAACAAATCTTGATATTTATTTTGAACATTGTATTATATTTTTAAACTTCAAAAACGTTCTCCTGAAAAATCAAGTTATTTTATTTATTACGTTCTTGAAAGGAGTTAGCGGTATAAAGTATATATATATATATATATATATATATATATATATATATATATATATATATATATATATATATATATATATATATATATATATATATATATATATATATTAATATATATATATATATATATATATATATATATATATATATATATATATATATATATATATATATATATATATATATATATATATATATATATATATATATATATATATATATATATATATATATATATATATATATATATATATATATATATATATATATATATATATATATATATATATATATATATATATATATATATATATATATATATATATATACATATATATATATATATATATACATCTTTCAAACTGTTTTCTTTTTAATATAAAGCATAAGTATGAAAATCATTTTGTATTTATTAAATATTATTACATGAATTAAAAATCAACAATAAAAATTACCAATAAAGTTTTGACAAGAGTCATAATAATTCATGATCGCATTTAAATCAGGCCATAGAAAATTTCAAAAAGTAATATTTGTACAAATATTTTACATCCAGACAGTAAAAATATTATGGTTTTCAGGGGTTCCTTACCATTGCTCAGCTAGAATTGATCGTCAAGACTCGATCTGACTGCGCAGCATCCACGAAAGCGGAACTATACCTGATCGAGAGGGTGCGCAATGACGATTTCTCCGTCTGTAACTCCAAAATAAAAGAGTATGCGTACTGCGTCTACCAGACTCTTGGCCTGCTGACGGTTGATGGGAAACTTGACTTGATTGCTGGGGTCAACATGCTTCCAGGAGAGACCAACCCCTTGACTTTCATAGCTGTTGCGGAGGCTTGCAACAACAGGTTTGGGTTCACCAGGCCTGCCAAACTGTGGAGTATCTTGGTCTGCTACAATAGGAAGTTTCCGGGAGATGTATTCGTCCTGTAATTTAATCTTGTTCATATTTTTTCAACCCTAAATTACGGGACATTCGTAAAAATTACGAAAGATAACCTTTTTTTTCAATTGTTAATAAAGATATTTAGAATATTAAAAGCATTTTATTAAAATTAAACACTTGAATATACCACTTTAATGAGTTTTATTTCTATTTACGACTAGTTTCGAAAACGACAGACGTTTTCATCTTCTGGTACAAATTAAAACAGTTTTAATTTGTACCAGAAGATGAAAACATCTGTCGTTTTCGCAACTAGCCTTAAATAGAAATAAAACTCATTAAACTGGTTTAATCAAGTTCTTAATTTTAATAAAATATTCATGTCCTTCCACAAAGTTGATACAACGGGACCACAACCCGACACAATATAACACTATCCTTATCATTCATAGTTCATTTTGTACAATACCCTTTTAATAAACACTAGTTCATTAAAAACCGAATAATTAATAAAAACCTAATAATTAACAAAACTAAATTTAACATCAAGTTCACACAAGTTTTAAAATATTCCCATTGAGATTCATTTGTCTGCTGTTTCTCTTTAAAAACAAATGTTGTACATATGTCAGACTGTTATTTTTTTATTTAAGTGACCTGATAATGGAATGATTATTCCAACACCGGTGGTCACGGTCACGTTAAATAAATTGGTATTATACAAAGTGAACGTCAAATGAAAAGGAGTGTTACACCTATTTATTACTACTGGAGTATTATATTTAGTTTTTTAATGACTAGTATCGGAAGCTACAGATGCCTCCAAAACTAGTCGTTAAAAAAATATAATACCCAAGTGGTAAAAAAATATTTTTATTTAAAATTTAAACATGTGTTACCGCAAAGTGAATGCCGAAGCAATAAATAAAATGACTATATTCTCCATGGTTTTTTGTCCACTTTCGGATGACACTTCTACTGCTAGACTGCGGTCCATACGAGATGTCATGTCTTTGCCAACTTTATAGCTATTTTGCATCAGCGTTGTTAATTTTTTCGTACACTTTCGAAGCGTAAGGGCCAGCACGCTCGGCTACCGTACTTGGTAAAATATGACTTTTTCCTACTGTCGTAAATTTTACGATAGTCTCGTATTAAGGTACTTTTAAACAAGTTCCGCGGTGTATGGTTTAATGAGTAGCAAATAAATATCTTACTTTGGAATTTATACAAATAATTAGACAAGGTAGCATTTTTTTAATGTATTTTTTAAGGAATTATTATCGTGTGTATTTGAGGGAGCATTATATAAAATTGTTTTATTTTTATGGTAATGTTAATAAATAATTATGAGAAGAAAAAAATTTTTTTTTTTATCCAATACTTTTATTTTATTTTCATACAATCAGAGGGTTTTTTAACATTAAAAAACATAATTTCAATTTACTGATGTATTAATTAAGCAAATAATTTATATTTTATCAAATATTTATGAAAATTACAAATTAATTATAGTAAGGAAGGCAAAGGGAGAAGGGAGTTTAGGGAAAGAGGTAGAGGTATAAGCTAAGGGATTATGTTAGATGGGCAGTAAGGATTCTAATGATTGACAGTATAGCCAATCTGGCAGTGCACAACGGAGTCCTAGTTCCAACTCTAATGTATGGAAGTGAAACATGGAGTTGGCAAAAGAAGGATGAAACTAGACTGAATGCAGTCGAAATGCGATCTCTCAGAAAAATGTGCGACAAAACGATGTATGATAGATGTGCGAATAGTGAAATAAGGAAGGAATGCAAAGCTGAGATAAGCATTATCGAAAAAATTAAGAAAGGTGTGTTGAGATGGTTTGGACATGTAGAACGAATGTGTGAGGAAAGAACGGTAAAACAAATTTATGAGGCGAATGTTAGTGGGAAAAAAAGCAGAGGAAGACCGAAAAAAACATGGCACGATTAGGTATGCTAAATACTTGAAAGTGGTCAGGTTAGGAGTCGTAACAATCGGCGGGTATGTATGAGGAGATGCATGAACGTGGAAGAGGCGAAGAATGTTTGCAAGGACAGAGTGGTGTGGTGCTCTATTCTCTCTGCCTACCCCTGCGGTAAGCGGCGTGATGGTTAGTTAGTTAGTTAGTTAGACAGTATAATATAACATTTATGAATGAATTCCAAAATTTGGGTAGCATGGTTGTCAATCATGGGTAAAATGGTGAATGTTACACGTGTGTACAGTGATCACTTGACCAGGCTATGACTAGTCATAAGCCGTGTTTCCTTCCCAGACTTTCCTATTCTTCCTCATCATTGTTGAGATGTCAAAAGATATAAAATAACCCGTCGAGAAACCCAGATCTGTGAACAAGTATTTCGACCCACTCATTTTTTTATTGAAATATGTATTTACAACATTTTGAGTGTGTCCAAATACTTGTTCACAAAATCTGGATTATCTCCAATTACAGGAGTTATTTTCATATTATTTTTTGACATCTCATCAAAGATGAAGAAGAATATGGAAGTCTGGGCATTTACGGGGCTGACGACCGTCATAGGCTGGCGTTTCTCATGTGTGTGATTATAATCCAGGATTCGGACCTCACATACTAATATAAGAGCTTCTGCTTAGTAAAAAGCTTCTTTACATCTCACCAATAGATGTCTCTAGTGAAGTTCTAGTGATTTAAGAACAAGGTTTCTAAATTGGTTCATATATATACAGAACTTCCAAGAATTTGAGTAGTGTGGTTGTCAATAATGGGTAGAATTGGTGAATGTTACACGCGTGTAAAGTGGTCACTTAAACCAGCCTATGACGGTCGTCAGCCCCGTAAATGCCCAGACTTCCATATTCTTCTTCATCTTTGATGAGATGTCAAAAAATAATATGAAATATGTATTTGTTTACTATACATTTATTTACAACATTTTGAGTATGTCCAAATACTTAATAAATAAAAAAAATTAAAAAAAAACTATACATTTATATTCATATGAATACATGAATACAAATATTTAAAATTTTAAAAACATAATTATCTTTTTTTTTGTTGCTGAAACTCACCAAGCTACCTTGTGCGTCTTGTTCCCATTTTCAATATTTTTGTGGATTTTACACCCAAGAGTTTATTCCATATCTTAAAAAGGATAAATAATCGCTTGGGCAGGAGGGAAATCGCTGTCGTGGACCCTATTAGTGGTGTTACAACTGCTAGTAGTATCTCTTTGGAAAAACTTGGATCTCATATCGCTCACTCCTTTCAACAACGTCATATATCAAAAATCGTCAATTTTCAGTTATGCCTTTTTTCGGAATACCCAGAAAATGTAATATATCCCAGCAAAAGCGGCTAATTTTTAACTTAATATTTACCCGGTACAGGGCAGAAAGTGTTGTTTTTGCATTTTGAAGAAAGGTATTATTGAATTATTTGTTTAAACATACTAAATATTTTTCAAATAGAGAAAAAATTCAGGTTTTACCTAAAATGATCGTTGCACAGCAAAAAGTTCAATAAGTGGGTTGGTATTTATTTTTAATACATTGTATTATATCTTCAAACTTTTAAAACGATCTCCTGAAAAATGAAGTTTCTTTTTATATATGACGTTGTTGAAACGAGTGAGCGATATGGCTAGGGGACCAAAGTGTTTTAAGAAGGTGCTGATCAACTGACCTGTTTCTTTCAACAAGACGAGAGAATCACAAAGATTTTTTTTTTTATTCTTCATCTTATTATTTTTTGTAATTATATTATTATTATTCTTTTTAAAGATCCTCAGGATCTGTCTGTACCTTCGACTTCGTCTCCGCCTGTCGCTCTTAGGATGTTGACTCCCAGCTGTCTTTCCATCTTTTCGGAGGTCTGCCTGGGGGTCTGCGTCCTTGAAGGGCGATTCGTGGAAGTCTGTTTTCTGGAATTCTGTTAACATGCTCATTCCAGTATCGCCTTCGTTGTCGTCCCGAACTCACGATATCCTCCGTCTTACAGATGCTCCAGATATCACTGTTTCTTACGCGGTTTCGCAACGTGTTTCCGGTTATAGATCGGAGACTTTGCATCTCTGAGATTCGAAGTAGAGATTTTGTTCTAGAAGTATCTGCTCTTGCTGAATTCATTTTATTTATTAATTTATTTAAATTATCCCGACAATTTAGAATAACATATTATTTTCGTATAAAAAAATGTTTCTGCGTAAAAAATTGTTATGACAAGTTGATAATAGATATACTAAAAACTATTTATTCGTTACTCTCAAAAATAGGTATCAAGGTTCAACTGATAAATTATGTAGGCAAACACGTAAAGAAATAGAAAAAAGTCATTTTGATACGGAATTATGTTTTTTTTCTAAAGCCAAGATCGTCACAACTCGTAGGTTCGTAGGTGAAAAAAAAAACATTTTGTTATTTTTCCTATACATTTTTTCAGACCAACGTACAGTGAGGAATTGGGATGCGAATTTTGATTTTTGAAAATTCTACTTAAGTAATCTAAGTGTCCGCTTCCGTAGTGTGATGGTCAGCACACTCGACTACTGTATAGGAGGTCCCGGGTTCTTTATTCTGGGTATTTATTTTTACCCTTACCCGCATGAATCTGGAAGACGCAAAGGATGTTTGCAAAACATATTGGTGTGGCGTTTTTTTATCTGCCCAGCTCTGCAAAAAAGTAGTGTGATGGCTAGTTATTTGCTTCATAAAAAGAGTAGGTAATTATAATTCATTGTAAATTATGTAGATACATTTGATAAAGCTGATAAACCTTTGAAAACCGTAAAAACAACATTTTAAAAAATGTCCTACAAAAAAAGCATACACGCAAACATTTTGCAAACGCATTTTGTATTGAAAATGAACTTTGATTATCATTTTTTTATTATAAGCTGATTAAATGTGTTGATTTTTTTTAAAATCATTCGGCTTAAACCATCACGTAGTTGAATAAGAACGTCATTAAACGAAATCGTATATAAAGCTTGAAAATTTCAAAAAATATCATCAGTTACTTCTACGTAGTCTAATCAACCATTCAACATGAAGTCCGCTATTATCTTGTTGGTGATTTCAAGCATTTTTGCTTTGGGGATGGTAAGACATTTTTCATATCAACATTAAGATTCAAAAATAAAATTAAAACTATTTTAATATCAATTTACATTTCGTAGATACTGTTGAATGGAACTACTTTTTAATGATTCGTATATTCTCGATTCTAAAGATATCGACGATTCATTGGGTGTATTTCCTTATCTCCCCTTCATTATTTATTGATTTATTGTATATTCAAATAAAAAAAAACCCAAACACTTGTTTTATACTACTTTCGAGTTTATTAATCTATACACGACTAGTTTCGGACACTACAGATGTTCTCATCATACTGAGTTGAAAAACAGTTGAACAGGTGAAAAGTCATACTGACTTTCTCAACATTGAGAATGCCTTGTGTTCCTCGATCTTCCTCAGCTCCTTTTCCTAACTACATTTGCCTAATAAATTTGTTTTACCGTTCTTCCTACACTCATTCGATCAACACGTCTAAACCATCTCAACACACCTTTCTGAATTTTATCGACAATGCTTCTCTGAGCTTTATTTTTTCATTATTTCCCCATTGGAAGATTTACTCCATTGTGTACTGTTAGTTTAGTTTTCTTAAACTTTTCTCGAACCATAATTTCAGTAAATTACGTATTTACTCCTTTTTGTTTTAACAATAGACTTGTGTATAATAAAAACATATAATTTTTTAGTCTTCCTCTAGATGTCTTCCTCGAAAGACGTCAAGAGAAATACCAAAAAGTTATGGTCATAGATGCTACATAAAAATAGCATGATTCGAAGACATGTCCTATCCAAGAAGGGTGAAAAGCCATAAAAAAGAAGAAGAAGAAGACATGGCCTAGGTGACGTTGTATATGATAGAAGGACCAACGACCTGAGGACGAAGAGCGCTCACCCCAACGGCCTACAAAGACAATAAGTTTGAATGGAATCAAAAATAATATAACAGACTGTTTTTCATTTTTGTTTTTAGGGCCAAACAATCTTACAATGGGCGAAGATTTTAACAGCGCGTGGAGCCTGCGAGGCTAGCTCAGGAATCACTGATCCAACACTCGCCAATATCCGTGCGGGAACTTTGAATGTCACAGACACTCCGTCACAATTGTACTCCTTCTGCGTCTACAAAGCTCTTAACCTCGTGAATACTGCCGGAACTGTGAACGCCACAGCTGTAGCAGAAATGCTTCCCTCTACCATCGATGAAGCCACATTTACCGCCGATGTAGAGACCTGTAATTCCAAGTTCTGCGTCACCCCAGTGTGGAGACTGTGGAGCGTTCTCAAGTGCCTGGCTGCTATAGATCCTGACTACACATTCGTGCTGTAATTCCCTATACTGCGAACATGTCATTCTCGTTCGGGCCAACTCACAAATTTCAGGACATTTTAATTTTCAAACCTTCTTATTTCTTAATCATATGAATTTCTTAGAACAGAAAAGAACTCCACCCATTTTGACCAATCTTACAATTCATGATTCTGTACTTAAAAATTGAGTGAGCACATCCAACTCTACGATCAATATTGCTATATTTGTGATATTTTCTTGAACGAGAGCAATACATGATGCCTACCACGTCGATATAACTTGTAATATAATACCTTCTCCCTCAAAAAGTACAATACCAACGTTTATCCTAAAATCAAGGACTACCGCTGAAATATTTTTTTCAGTTTTTCATAAAAGTCCCGTTACCGGATATTTTGTATGTGCAAGTTATTTCGACGAATGAAGTTTCTTTATATTGAGGTATTTGGCTGATTCCTTTCCTTTTTAATGTATTAGTTTAGTTTAGCAATTTATATTTATTTGATTAGCAAATAAATTTTCAACGAGCATCCACAACTTTTGTTTTATTATTCAAACACCCTGTTATCATTTTTCCATTTTTGACTGTTTATTTAATAAAATACATGCACATACATTACATTGCTGATAAATAACTATGCACATGCCTACCCAAAAAAAAGTGCATCAAAGAAGGTTGTGAAATTACATATTATTATTCATTAATAAATTTCGTGACATAACACTATTTTATTTTTATTTTAGAAGCTATTTTTTATTAAATAAATAAAAAATTAACACAAGTACACTTTTTGAAGTTCTGTTTCAAGTTTCAAGTTTTAACTTTCTAACTAACCATCATGCTGCTTGCTCGCAGGGGTATGCAGAGATAATAGAACGCCAAACCAATCTGTCATTACAAACAATCTCGTCATGCATACCTCATATAAGAAAGATCAGTAAAATAACATTTTTGGCAAATGTAGTTAAAATATGAGTAGAAGAACACCGATAAAAACTTGGCACAATAAGAATTTTAAAAACTTTTAAAGAAAACATTTTGTGGTGACTAATTGCTCTCGCGTTCTTCCCCGTAGAAGCAACTAAAATATATTTTTTTCATTAATTGATTCGGCATTCATTTTGTATTAATCAACTCATTTTTAATTTTAGTTTTACTTGCTAAAAAACCACTTATTTCTAAAATCTGTTGACACGTGTTTCGATGCAATCCGCATCATTTTCAAATAGCAAACAGTGTTTGAAAATAATACGGAATGCATCCAAACACGTTTCATAATAGATTTTAAGAAATACTACCAAGTACGTAATAAATTATAAATAAAATAAAAATTAAAAAGGATACTCCTATATATATGGACAAAAAACTCTCGTATCTATGCAAGAAAATGCGACAAAGCAGGCCGTATATCAATAACTTCAAAAGAGGATCTCAAGAAAATTACATAGCGATTACTGCCTTCCCACTCCAACAAACTCTACTTTATAAGTATCCTAGTGCAAGCTCATTCCACATCTCACCACTCTTAAACATACAGAATCTTATTCCATATAAATACATCACACAACACACCTTATTCATATCTCTTACAACGCTTGGTGCTCAAAAACTTATGGCCGCTCTGTGCTGGCTCTCCATCGGAGGCTCCCAAAAGATCAATATTTTAACACAATCATACCTCTCAATTAATTTCTTTAATATTTTCAGTGTGTCAAACCGCAATTATGGCTGCAAGCAATCTTAAAATCTATCACGCCTTAAGTATATATTATTAAAATGTACGTGGTTTGAGAACCAAACTTCTTGAATTTTCACAAAATGTACTTAATAATGACTATGACATAATTGCGGTCACAGAGAGCTGGCTTACTGATAGCATATCTGATTCCGAAATATGAGACGAACGCTTTGATCTGTTTCGTTGTGACCGTGATAAGACTGTAACTGGACATTCTCGTGGAGGTGGGGTCTTCATTGCAGTGCGACGTACAATTCGTGCCCAAATTAACGTCAACTGGAAGTGCGAGGCTGAATGTACTTGGATAACCATTCCTTCGGATAACTTTAACCATAATAGTCAACTTCACAAGTCTTGTATTTATATACCTGGAGGTCCCACTCATGCTTCTCAGTTACATTATTTATGTGATTTGGTGGGCCAGCTCACTGTAGACAAAAAAATGATCGGTTCTTGGTGATGGGAGATTTCAATTTACCACATATTGTCTGGGAACGAGATCCTGTCGCGTTATCCCTTATACCGCATGCTATAGGTAGTGCAGATTGTATACTGAGTGAGTGCATATCATTGTCTGGTTTGCATCAGTACAATAGCATAGTGAACTCAAATGGCAGGATTCTTGACTTAATGCTTAGCAACACGGAATTGAAAGTACATCGTAGCGATTTCACTTTTGTGAAGGAGGATTGTCATCATCCGGCACTAGCTGTGGAATTGAGTACACCAGTCACCCGTTCTCTTCCCGAAGTGGGACGTGTTACGTACAACTTTAGACGCGCGCAATATGAATCTATTAACAATTCTCCGTCAACTATAAACTGGGAACATAAATTTACCAATTGTGAATGTGTAAACTCCGCTGTTGCAGAATTTTATTTGGTAATAAATAATGTTCTGGATGAATTTGCACCATCTAAAACTGTAAAAAACAACTCATATCCGCTTTGGTATAGTTTTTCGTTCATAAAAATAATCAAAGAAAAATCAAAATATCATAATAAGTGGAAAAAATTCAAGAAAAAATTCAAAAATTCAATAATTCATAATTGATTGTGAAAAAGCCATCATTGACGACCCAAAATCATTCTGGTCTTATATCAAGGGTAAACGTAACTCTAACAACATTCCATTGAATTTGCAGTATCAAAACCATATATCAAACAATGCCCAGGAAGTAGTTGACAACTTCTCAAGATATTTTAATTCAGTCTATACCCAAAGTAACTCGGTCGATAAGGCCTCTACTGACTCTACATTCTCTGAGCGTTTATGTAATATTAAATCATCAATCTATGCCTCTCCTGATGACGTACTCAAAATTATTACTGAATTGGATGCTAGCAAAGGTGCTGGAAGTGATGATACTCCGCCTTTATTTGTTGTTAAATGTGCAAGTCAACTCGCTTTACCTCTTTCTAACTTAGCCCTGTTCACGACAGATATTACTGAATATATGGCCGGAGGATTGCAAGCTGACGTGATATACACGGATTATTCTAAGGCATTTGACCGTGTTGATCATTTGTTAATTATAAAAAAAAAATTGAAAGGAATTGATATATGTAATGATCTTTTAGGTTGGTTAAGGTCTTATATAAGCAATAAAAGTCAAGCAGTCGTAGTTGGGGGTCATACTTCTGAGTTTTCGTTGCTTCCTTCAGGCGTCCCCCAAGGTAGCCACCTAGGGCCACTTACTTAATTGTTATTAACTGTACTACGTAATTGTTTTATTAACTGTAAATTCATAATGTATGCTGACGATATGAAGGTGTACTTAAACATTCGAGATACTTATGGCTGTCATAGAATGCAAGAAGATCTAAATAGATTATCCGTGTTCTGTAAAAATAATATGTTATCTCCTAATCCGGATAAATGTTTGAAGATTTCATTCAACAGAAAAAAACGCTATCAGTTACAATTACAACTTAAATAATACTAATATTAAATCTGTTTCAATAATTCGAGATCTAGGTGTAATACTCGATGAAAAATTAACTTTTAATCATAACATTGAGAGCATAACCAACAAAGCACTCGGAACACTTGGATTTATATTACGCACAATTAAACCGTTTAATAAAACGATCACTCTTAAAACTGTATATTTTTCTTATGTGCGTAGTTTACTTGAATTTTCGTCGCCAATTTGGTCTCCTTCTCATAAAAATCACTCTGATAAAATTGAAAGAATACAAAAAAAATCGTAAAAATCTTAAATCGTAAAGAACATCTTTTTTTGCCGTACCGCGAAGCGTGCTCATTCCATAAAATCCAAACTCTTGCTGATAGACGTACGATAGCCGATATGGTTTTACTGGCTAATATCCTTTCTGATAAAATAGATTCACCAGAACTGGTTACCTCCATCCATTTTAGGGTACCGCAGAGGCAAACGCGTTATAATCAACTTTTTCATGTACCTAAATGTAATACTGATTTTTCCAGATACACTATAATTAACCGCATTATGGATACTTATTATAAAATGTTTAATGACGTAGATATATTTGGGAAAAGCACTAATTCCATTAAAAATGACATAACCAGGAAATTAGGTGAATGATTGATCGTTGCCTTTTGTTCAACAAGCCAACTGTTTATAATCTCTGTTTGTTGGATGATTTATGTTGACATGGAATAGGTACTACACACACACACACACACACACACACACACACACACACACACACACACACACACACACACACACACTCAACCAACATAACTTTCATAAGAATAGCATTATCGGAGGATTTTTTTAATTGGCCATAGTTTTGTTAATTAATGTTGTATAATATATTGTTTGGGCTGTAAAAATCCCAAATAAAATAAAATAAAATAAAATAAAATTTTCTTTCGGGCTGTTATTTCTTTAATCATACACCTTGTTTAATTAGACACCCTTATAGAAAAGATACTGTCGTGCAGACATGGTTCTAATTCAAGAGATAGTGAGTTCACGCCATGCTAAACATATTCCTTATATATCATTTTTTGACATCTCATCAAAGATGAAGAAAAGTATGTGAGTCTGGGCATTTACGGGGCTGACGACCGTCATAAACTGGTTTATTATATTCTTCTTCATCTTTGATGATATGTCAAAAAATGATATGAAAATAACTCCTGTAATTGGAGATAATCCAGATTTTGTGAACAAGTATAAAAAGTAAGAAGGCTGAAGTTGAAAGTTCAGGTACTTCTATATCTGAGCACGTGTATCTGAGGAAAGATGGACCAAGAAGGTGCTTGATCACCTTGCCTTCATGCAAGTAATGATCAAGATAACACTGCGTCAATTCGAAGCAATGCACCATTGGGTGCGGATAATGGTTATTAGTAAGTAAAAACATGAATGAATGTGCAGCGTGGATCTTAGATCGTCGGAAAAAATATTTTTTCAACTCCTAATTATATAAAATTTATTTTTACCCTTATCCGCGTGAATCTGGAAGACGCAAAGCATGTTTGCAAAACAAATTGGTGTGGCGTTTTTAAAATTTCTTCCTAGTTCTGCAAAGAAGCAGTGTGATGGTTAGTTAGTTGCTTCATAAAAAAGCGCAGATAATTAATTCAAGGTTAATTATGTACATTTGATTAAACTGAATTGAAAACCGTAAAACCAATATTTTTTTAAATGTCCTACAAAAACAGCATACACGTGTACATATTGACGCATTTTGTATTGAATATGAACTTGGATTACCACTTTTTTTAATGATAAGCGGATTAAATGTGTAAAACAGTTTTTTTTAATCATTCGGTTTGAACCATCGCGTTGTTGAATAAGAACGTCATTAAACGTAATGTAAGAAAACCGTTTATAAACCATGGAAATTTCATGAAATATCATCAGTTACTTCTTCGTAGTCAAATCAAACATTCAACATGAAGTCCGCTATTATCTTGTTGGTAATTTCAAGCATTTTCGCTTTGGGAATGGTAAGTAATTTTTCATATTAACATTTGAATTTTAAAAAATATATAATAAAACTATTTTAAATGGAGTTACTTTTTAATGATTGTTTATTCTCGATTCTTAAAATATCGATGATTCTTTGGGTGTATTTCTTACCTCAACGTCATTATTTATTGATTCATTGTTTTACAACATTTTGAATGTGTCCAAATACTTGTTCACAAAATCTGGAATATCTCCAATTACAGGAGTTAATTTTGTATTATTTTTTGACATCTGATTTTTTATTTTTTATCTCACCAATAGATGTCTGTTGTGAAATTCTAGTGATTCAATAACAATGTTTTAAAATTGGTTCATATATATAGAACTTCCAGCAATTTGAGTAGTGTGGTTGTCGATAATAGGAAGAATCGGTGAATGTTACACGTGTGTAAAGCGATCACTTAAACAAGCCTATGACGGTCGTCAGCCCCGTAAATGCCCAGACTTCCATATTCTTCTTCATCTTTGATGAGATGTCAAAAAAGAATATGATTTATTGTTTGTTCGAATAAAAAGCCGAAACACTTGTTTTAGACCACTTTCGAGTTTATGAATGTATACACGACTAGTTTCGAACACTACAGATGTTCTCATCAACAGGTGAAAATTCATACTGGGTTTCTCAACATTGATCAAACCTTGTGTTCCTCGGTCTTCCCCTGCTCCCTTTTCCAACAACATTTGCCTAATAAATCTCTTTTACCGTTCTTCATACACTCATTTGATCAACACATCCAAACCATCTCAAAACGCCTTTCTTAATTTTATCGACAATGCTTATCTGAGCTTCACTTTTTAATTATTTCTCCATTTTAATATCAACTCCATTATGTACTGCCAGTACTGACATTATGTACTGACTTGTGTTTTATAAAAACATATAATTTTTTGTTCATATCTAGATGTATTATCTAGATGTATTATCTAGATGTATCAAAAAAAATCATGAATGCTACGGAAAAATAGCATGATTCGAAGACATGGCTTAGGTAACGTTGTATATGATAGAAGGACCAACAACCCGAGTACGAAGACAGCTCACCCCAACGGCCTACAAAGACTATAAGTGTGAATGGAGCCAAAAATAATATAACAGACTGTTATTCGTTTTTGTTTTTAGGGCCAAACACTCGTACAATGGGCGAAGATTTTTGCAGCGCGTGGAGCCTGCGAGGCTAGCTCAGGAATCACTAATCCAGCACTCACCAATATCCGTGTGGGAATTTTAAACGTCACAGACACCCCGTCACAAGCGTACTCCTTCTGCGTCTACAAAGCTCTTAACCTCACCAATCCTTCCGGAACTGTGAACGCCACGGCTGTAATAGAAATGCTTCCCTCTCAATTCGATGACCAAACATTTTACGCCGATGTAGAGACCTGTAATTCCAAGTTCTGCGTCACCCCAGTGTGGAGACTGTGGAGCGTACTCAGGTGCCTGGCTGCTATAGAACCTGAATACACATTCGTGCTGTAATTCCCTATACTGCGAACATGTCATTCTCGTTCGAGCCAATATCACAAATTTCAGAATATTTGAATTTTCAAACCTTCTTTTTTCTTGATCATATGAATTTATTTGAACAGAAAAGAACTCCACCCATTTTGACCTATCTTACAATTCATGATTCTGTACTTAAAAATTGAGTGAGCACATCCAACTCTACGATCAATATAGCTATTTTTGTGATATTTTCTTGAACGAGAGCGATACATGATGCCTACCACGTCAATATAACTTGTAATATAATACCTTCTCCCTCAAAAAGTACAATACAAACGTTTATCCTAAAATCAAGGACTACCGCTGAAATATTTTTTTCAGTTTTTCATAAAAGTCCCGTTACCGGATATTTTGTATGTGCAAGTTATTTCGACGAATGAAATTTCTTTATATTGAGGTATTTGGCTGATTCCTTTCCTTTTTAATGTATAAGTTTAGTAAAGCAATTAATATTTATTTGATTAGCAAATAAATTTTCAACGAGCATCCACAAATTTTGTTTTATTACTCAAAAACCCTGTTATCATTTTACATTATATTGCTGATAAATAACTATGCACATGCGTATCAAAAACGTTAAAGTGCATCAAAGAAAGTTATAAAATGAAAGTTTTTTTATTCATTTATTAAATTTCATGACATTACACAATTTTTTTATATGTTAGAAGCTTTTTTAATGAATAAAAAACGTGCATTCAAATGCACTTTTTTAAGTTCTGAAAACTAACTAACTAAATAAATAACCATAACGCCGTTTCCCCGCAGGGTAGGGAGATATTAATAGAAAGCCACACCAATCTGTCTTTACAAATAATCTCCTTAAACGTACACGCTGGTTAGTTATATTCTTCTTCATATTGGATGAGATGTCAAAAAATGATATGAAAATAACTCCTGTAATTGGAGATAATCCAGATTTTGTGAACAAGTATTTGAACACACTCAAAATGTTGTAAATATCCCTTAGAGACCGAAAAACGAATGTTTGGATGAGAGAAAAGACCAGGGTAACGGATATGGCTTGAAAAATCGAAGAACAAAAGTGGAATTAGGCACGTCATGTAGCAAGTATGTCTGAGGGTAGATGAACGAAAAAGGTGCTTGACTGGAGGCTTAGAAGCGTGGGTAGACCTCAGACAAGATAGTCCGATGACTTATGAAAACGCGGGCATGCACTGCAAGAGAGTCGCGTCCAACAGGGAACTGTAGAAGTCCAAAATGAAGACCTTTGTTCAATACTACACTCAAAAAGAAGGCTGAAGTTGAAAGTTCAGGTACTTCTTTATCTAAGCACGTGTATCTGAAGATAGATGGACCAAGAAGGTGCTTGATTGGAGGCCTATAACAGGATGTTATTATTAACTTTAAACTATTATCATAGTATTACATAGATTCATGTTTGATCCTCTCCGCCTCCGTGGTATAGTGGTCAGCGTATTAGCTACCGTGCTGGTGGTCCCGGGTCCGATTCCCAGGGGGGTGAAAATAAATATTAGTGATTTTACACTAAAATATTTATTTACCCTGGACTGGTACTGGTTCCTAAAGCGCAAGAGTGATCACCTTGCCTTCATGCAAGTAATGATCAAGATAACACTGCGTCAATTCGATGCCGTGCCCTATGCACCATTGGGTGCGGATGATGGTTATTAGTAAGTAAAAACATGAATGAACGAATAGTGCAGCGTGGATCGTCGGAAAAATATTTTTTCAACCCCTAATTTTATAAAATTTATTTTTACCCTTATCCGCGTGAATCTGGAAGACGCAAAGGATGTTTGCAAAACAAATTGGTGTGGCGTTTTTAAAATTTCTTCCTAGTTCTGCAAAGAAGCAGTGTGATGGTTAGTTAGTTGCTTCATAAAAAAGCGTAGGTAATTAATTAATAGTAAATTATGTACATTTGATTAAACTGATTTGAAAACCGTAAAACCAATATTTTTAAAAATGTCCTACAAAAACAGCATACAGGCGTACATATTGACGCATTTTGTATTGAAAATGAACTTTGATTAACACTTTTTTAATGATAAGCTGATTAAATGTGCAAAACCGTTTTTTTAATTATTCGGTTTGAACCATCTCGTCGTTGAATAAGAACGTCATTAAACGTAATGTAAGAAAACCGTATATAAACCATGGAAATTTCATGAAATATCATCAGTTACTTCTTCGTAGTCAAATCAACCATTCAACATGAAGTCCGCTATTATCTTGTTGGTGATTTCAAGCGTTTTTGCTTTGGGGATGGTAAGTAATTTTTCATATTAAAATTTGAATTTAAAAAAACATATAGTAAAACTATTTTAAATGGAGTTAATTTTTAATGATTATTTATTCTCGATTCTTAAAATATCGATGATTCTTTGGATGTATTTTTTATCTCAACGTCATTATTTATCGATTCATTGTTTTACAACATTTTGAGTGTGTCCAAATACTTGTTCACAAAATCTGGAATATCTCCAATTACAGGAGTTAATTTTGTATTATTTTTTTGACATCTGATTTTTAATTTTTCATCTCACCAATAGATGTCTCAAGTGAAATTCTAGTGATTCAATAACAATGTTTCAAAATTGGTTCATATATATAGAACTTCCAGCAATTTGAGTAGTGTGGTTGTCGATAATAGGTAGAATCGGTGAATGTTACACGTGTGTAAAGCGATCACTCAAACCAGCCTATGACGGTCGTCAGCCTTGTAAATTCCCAGACATCTTTGATGAAATGTCGAAAAATAATATGATTTATAGTTTTTTCAAATAAAAAGCCGAAACACTTGTTTTAGACCACTTTCGAGTTTATTAATGTATACACGACTAGTTTCGGACACTACAAATGTTCTCATCATACTGAGTTGAAAATCAGTTTAACAGGTGAAAAGTCATACTGACTTTCTCAACATTGATAATGCCTTGTGTTGTTCGGTCTTCTTCTGCTCCTTTTCCTAACTACATTTGCTTGATAAATTTGTTTAACCGTTCTTCCTACACTCATTTGATCAACACGTCCAAACCATCTCAACACACCTTTCTTAATTTTATCGACAATGCTTATCTGAGCTTTACTTTTTCATTATTACTCCATTGGAAGATTAACTGCATTGGGTACTGCCAGTTTCGTTTTTTTTTAACTTTTCTCGAACCATAATTTCAGTAAATTACGTATTTAATCATTTTTATTTTAACAATATACTCGTGTATTATAAAAACATATAATTTTTTGGTCTTCCTTTAGATGTCTTCCTCGAAAGACGTCTAGAGAAATACCAAAAAAAATCATGAATGCTACGGAAAAATAGCATGACGCGAAGACATAGCCTAGGTGACGTTGTATATGATAGAAGGACCAACAACCTGAGGACGAAGAGCGCTCACCCCAACGGCCTACAAAGACAATAAGTTTGAATGGAATCAAAAATAATATAACAGACTGTTTTTCATTTTTGTTTTTAGGGCCAAACAATCTTACAATGGGCGAAGATTTTAACAGCGCGTGGAGCCTGCGAGGCTAGCTCAGGAATCACTGATCCAACACTCGCCAATATCCGTGCGGGAACTTTGAATGTCACAGACACTCCGTCACAATTGTACTCCTTCTGCGTCTACAAAGCTCTTAACCTCGTGAATACTGCCGGAACTGTGAACGCCACGGCTGTAGCAGAAATGCTTCCCTCTACCATCGATGAAGCCACATTTACCGCCGATGTAGAGACCTGTAATTCCAAGTTCTGCGTCACCCCAGTGTGGAGACTGTGGAGCGTTCTCAAGTGCCTGGCTGCTATAGAACCTGACTATACATTCGTGCTGTAATTCCCTATACTGCGAACATTCATCATTCTCGTTCGAGTCAATATCACAAATTTCAGGACATTTAAATTTTTAAACCTTCTTTTTTCTTGATCTTATGAATTTCTTTGAACAGAAAAGAGCTCTACCCATTTTGACCAATCTTACAATTCATGATTCTGTACTTAAAAATTGAGTGAGCACATCCAACTCTACGATCAATATAGCTATTTTTGTGATATTTTCTCGAACGAGAGCAATACTTGATGCCTACCACGTCGATATAACTTGTAATATAATACCTTCTCCCTCAAAAAGTACAATGCCAATGTTTATCCTAAAATCAAGGACTACCGCTGAAATATTTTTTTCAGTTTTTCATAAGTCCCGTTACCGGATATTTTGTATGTGCAAGTTATTTCGACGAATGAAATTTCTTTATATTGAGGTATTTGGCTGATTCCTTTCCTTTTTAATGTATTAGTTTAGTTTAGCAATTTATGTTTATTTGATTAGCAAATAAATTTTCAACGAGCATCCACAAATTTTGTTTTATTACTCAAAAACCCTGTTATCATTTTTCTATTTTTGACTATTTATTTAATAATATATATGCACACACATTATATTGCTGATAAATAACTATGCACATACGTATCAAAAACGTAAAAATGCATCACAGCAAGCTATGAAATGACAGTTTTTTATTCATTTATTAAATTTCATGACATTACACAATTTTTTTTTATATTTAAGAAGCTTTTTTTTAATGAATTAAAAAAACATGCATTCAAGTACACTTTTTCAAGTTCTGAAAACTAATAAATAACCATAACGCCGGTTCCCCGCAGGGCAGGGAGATATTAATAGAAAGCCACACCAATCTGTCTTTACAAATAATCTCCTTAAACATACACGCCGAATAATTCGACTTCTGATCGTGCCAAGTTTTCCTCGGTCTTCGTCTACTGATATTTCAACTACATTTGCCCGAAAATTTTGTTTTACCGTTCTTTCTTCGTTTAATAGTTTCATATGTCCATCTTAACACACCTTTATTATATTATTTATTGATTCGGCATTAACTTCGTGGAATGACATGATTATTTTATTAAAATTAAACACTTGAATATACCACTTTAATGAGTTTTATTTTTATTTACGACTAGTTTCGAAAACGACAGATGTTTTTATCTTCTGGTTCCTTAACCCCCCTCCCTTTATTAATTAACCTATATATACACCTAAATATATTTTTTTCGATAGTTTTAATTTGTGCCAGAAGATGAAAACATCTGTCGTTTTCGAAACTAGTCGTAATTAAAAATAAAACTCATTAAAGTGGTATATTCAAGTGATTAATTTTAATAAAACACCTTTATTATTATTAAAATGTTACTTTGTTTTAAAATCACTATAAAATAGGGATTTTTAAACAATGTTACATTTTAACTACAAATTGGAAAATCACAAAGTTAGTGCTTCAAATAAAAAATATATAAAATAATAATAAATTATATCCGCTCCCTAGGTGGAGCATATGGAGTCCACAAACTGTCCCCAGGCTTATATACACCTTTTTAAATTTTTATCAAGCTTATCAGCCTTACATTCTTTCATTATATCACCATTCAAAAATCTATCATAAATAGTTTTGCTGCACATTCATCTTAGAGGTCGCATTTCTGAAAAAGTGAAATGAATAGATCATGAAATTATATATTTTTTTGAAATCAAGTGTTTGAAAATAATGCTGAATGCATCGGAACACGTGTCACAGTAGATTTTAAGAAATAGTGGTATTTACCAAGTAAATGATTTATTTAAAATTTTAAAAAAATTGGATTGTTATTTCCTTGAATATTTTTGGTACACCTTGTATAATAAGACACCCTTATAGAAACGATACTGCTATGCAGACACGATTCTAGGTCAAGAGAGAGTGAGTTCAGGCCATACTAAACATATCCCTTAGAGACTAAAAAACCTATATAAGGATATGAGAAAATACCAAAGTAACATATCGCTCACTCCTTTCAAGAACGTCATTAATCAAAAAACGTCAATTTTCAGTTGTGCATATTTTAGGAATGCCCAAAAAATGTACTATATCCCAGAAAAAAAGGCATATTTTTAACTTAATATTTACCCGCTACAGGGCAGAAAGTGTTGTTTTTGCATTTTGAAGAAAAGGTATCGTTTAATTATTTTTTTAAATAAACTAAATATTTTACAAATGGAGAAAAAACCTTCAGGTTTTACCTAAAAGATCTGTTGCACAGTAAAAAGTTCAGTAAGTGACTTGATATTTATTTTTAATACATTGTATTATATTTTTAAACTTTAAAAACGTTCTCCTGAAAAATCAAGTTTTTTGATTTATGACGTTCTTGAAAGGAGTGAGCGATATGTGGCTCAATTTGCGGAACGTTATTAGAATTGGGCAGGTCATTTAGCACATATCGCACACACCTTTCAACAACGTCATAAATCAAAAAACTTGATTTTTCAGGATATCGTTTTTAAAGTTTAAAAATATAATAAAATGGATGAAAAATAAATATCAAGCCACTTATTGAACTTTTTAATGTGCAACAGCTCTTTTTAGGTATGACCTGAATGTTTTTTCTCCATTTGAAAAATATGAAGTATATTTTAAAAAATAATTCAACAATACCTTTTCTTCAAAATGCAAAACAACACTTTCTGCCCCGTAGCGGGTAAATATTAACAACATTTTGAGTGTGTCCAAATACTTGTTAACAAAATCTGGATTATCTCCAATTACAGGAATTATTTTCATGTTATTTTTTGGCATCTCATCAAAGATGAAGAAGAATATGGTAGTCTGGGTATTTGGTCGTCAGCCCCGTAAATGCCCAGACTTCCATATTCTTCTTCATCTTTGGTAAATATTAAGTTAAAAATATGCCGCTTTTGCTGGGATACATTATATTTTCTGGGCATTCCGAAAACATGCACAACTGGAAATTGACGATTGAAATTTGACGTTGTTGAAAATAGTGAGCGATATATCTGAGGAGAGATGGATGAAAAAGGCGCTTGACTGGAGGCCTAAGCGTGGGTAGGCCTCAGACAAGATGGTCCGATGACATTTTTAAAGTGGCGGGCCTGCACTGCAAGAGAGTCGCGTCTAACAGAGAACTGTGGAAGTTCAAGTTGGAAGCTTTTATTCAATACACAATAAGAAGGCTTAGTTAAGAAATTTAGAGTCCACCCCTCTTTTGCCATGTGGTGTATTTAAAATTTTAAAAAATGTTCGGCAAAAAATGCCCCTCGCGCACATATTTACGCATTGTGTATTGAAAATGAACTTTGTTTTTCACTTTTATGATGATAAGATGATAAGCCGAATAATAAATTAATAAATGTGAAAAATAAGCATTTTATGGTTCAATATATAACGTAGTTGAACGTCATTTAGAAAAACCGTATATAAACCTTGTAAATTTCAAGAAATATCATCAGTTACTTCTCCGAAGTCTAAACAACCGTTCAACATGAAGTCCGCTATTGTCTTATTGGTGATTTTCAGTATTTTTGCTTTGGGAATGGTAAGAAATTGTTGATATTTACTTTAAAATGCAAAAATGAATTGAGTTTTATTAATATAAGTTGCTTCATATTATTTTTTGACATCTCATCAAAGTTAAAGAAGAATATGGAAGTCTGGGCATTTACAAGGCTGACGACCGTCATAGGCTGGTTTTTGTGACCACTTTACACACGTGTAACATTTACCAATTCTACCCATTATTCACAACCACACTACCTAAATTCTTAAAAGTTATACATCTAAACCAATTTTGAAACATTGTTCTTAAATCACTAGAACTTCACTAGATACATTTTTTGGTGAGATGAAAAGATTTTTTTTAAAGCAGAAAATCTTTTATTGGTATGTGAGGTCTTAATCCTGGATTATAATCACACACATGAGAAACGCCAGAAAATATCATTTAAATTTTTATTATTTAAGCTTATAATTTGACCAGATAATTTATTTACAACATTTTGAGTGTGTCCAAATACTTGTTCAAAAAATATGGATTATCTCTAATTTCAGGAATTATATTCACATTATTTTTATATGAATGATAAATTTATATGAATATAACTCCAGTAATTGGAGATAATCCAGATTATATGAAAAAGTATTTGGACACACTCAAAATGTTGTAATATAACTTGCCATTTTTTCCTTTAAAATGAAGTGACCTTTTAACCTCTAAGCTGCTCGATTTCGAGTGTCAAACTTTCCGTCTCGTGCTGGATTATTTTACATTACAATATTTTTGAGAAAAAAACATATTTTTGCATATTTTTTGTAGTGAAACTTTCGGAAGTCGCTAGGATATCTATTATAAATGTTCACAGTACACAATTCAGTTAACTTATTATGTTTTTATAGTGTATTTACACCAAAATATTAACATTATCGGACTCGCGGCAGAAAATTTGACGGTTGTATAGAAGACGCGGCTGTCGTATAGTTCATTCGTTGCGTGCGCGCAGTTTTTTTGCGTTATATTAAAAAAATATAAAAAAATAAAATGAAATTTAGAAAAATATTTTATATCAAAGTTTATATTAAAAAACGGAAATGATTTATATTTCGAAATTTTGTGAAAATTTTCAAAACAGGGATTAGAACAAAAATGCATTTTGCTTGTGGGACATCAAAATTATATGATTTTATTCCCTTTCTCGCGTATTGGTAATGGTCGCTTTCACCATTTTTGTTTTCAAAATCGTTGTTTCTTATAAAAACATGATATTTTAATATTTTAGTATAAATTTTAATAGGTAGAGACATATTTATGACGATAAAATTTATAACAATAAAAAAATGCTTCCAATATTCGAAGCATCGCACGAAAATGAACAAAAAAAAAATTGTACAAAAATATCACAAAACTCCGTGTTACACAATCGCATGTTAGTTAATTATAATACCCTTCTCGTTCCACACAGTTAATAAATATAATAATTATGAAAAAAGTTAATAATAATTTAGATCGCCTAAACTGATTGAACAGACTATAGTTAGTAAATACCCAGACTTCCATATTCTAAGTTGAGATGTCAAAAATGTAAAACGCATTTATTTGTTGGTATGATATATATAATACATTTTTTTATTTATTTTTAGGGCCAAACAATCACACAATGGGCAAAGATCCTATTAGCCCGTAACGCCTGTGAGGGTCCGTCAGGAATCGATGACGTCACACTCAAGAACATCCGTGCGGGAATTTTAAACGTCACAGACACCCCGTCACAAGTGTACTCCTTCTGCGTCTACAAAGCTCTTAATCTCATCAACCCTGACGGGACTGTGAACGCCTCGGCTGTAGGAGAAATGCTTCCCTCTACCATCGATAACGCCACATTTACCGCCGATGTACAGATCTGCAATTCCAAGTTCTGCGTCACCCCAGTGTGGAGACTGTGGAGCGTACTCAAGTGCCTGGCTGCTATAGAACCTGAATACACATTCGTGCTGTAATTCCCTATACTGCAAACAGATCATTTTCGTTCGAGCGAATATCACAAACAAAAGGACATTTCAACTTTCTGGCATTTTAAAGAAGCATACTGCAAACAGATCATTCTCGTTCGAGCGAATATCACAAACAAAAGGACATTTCAACTTTCTGACATTTTAAAGAAGCATACTGCAAACAGATCATTGTCGTTCGAACGAATATCACAAATATAAGGACATTTTAATTTTTTGACTTTTTAAAGAAGCATACTGCAAACAGATCATTCTCGTTCGAGCGAATATCACAAACAAAAGGACATTTCAACTTTCTGACTTTTTAATGAAGCATATCTGGCAAGAGTCTACGAGACAGAATAAGGAACACAAGGATAAGGGAAATATGCGAGATCGAAGATTTTAGGTGGGGAAGGCAACAAAAGAGACAATGGTATGCGCATGGGAGGAGAATGGAATCATCCAGACTCCTCCACATTGCACTGTTCGGCAGACCACCAAAGAGATGGATTGACAGCTGGGAATCGACATCGCAGGAGGCTAATACATCTTAAAAACAGGCCACAGGGCCTAAACTAAGCAGCAGAACAAAAAGACATTAAACCTTCTTGTATTTTAGTGATAAAATGCTTAGACAATCTTTCTGAAAGCTTTCCTCAAATTCCCAGGTCCGGTATAGAAACTCTTGGTTTCCATTCGAACCCATCCATGCAAAAGAATATTTATTTCATATTTCCTTATATCGATATTTAATCAATCAAGCTTAGTATTTCCGCGATTTAAGATGAAAATAATTACTAATGCTTTCAAAGTTCCTTTCACTGTCAGCGGGACATATAAGTTAAAAATTACTAGAGTGTAAAATCCAACGCCATATTCTAATGATAATACCCAGGGTGATAAATTAGCAATCCTACTATGCTCGACTGCCTACAGCGTCTCTAATTCAGAAAAGAACGACACCTTCTTGTTTCTCAATCATAGGAATGTCTATGAACTATAGTTTAGAAAAAACTCCACCCAATTCGACCAATATTAAAATTCACGATACTTTTCTTAACAACTCTATGATCAATATTGCCATTTTTACGATTATAAATATTTTCTTGGACGAGAGCGATACATAATACTTACCACGCCGATATAAAATGTAACATTATACCTTTTCTATCAAAAAACACGTTACTAACGTTTATCCAAAAATCTAGGAATATTTTTTTGAAAAAAACAAAATAAAAACACGTTAACTGTAATATTTTATTCAGTGTTTCATTTAAGTCACATTACCGGATATTTAGTATGTGCAAGTTATTTCGGCAAATGAAGTTTCTTTATATTGAGGTATTTGGCTGATTCCTTTCCTTTGTAATGTATTAGTATAGTTTAGCAATTTATATTTATTTGATTAGCAAATAAATTTTCAATGAGCATCCAAAACTTTTGTTTTATTACTCAAATACCCTATTACCATTTTTTACTATTTTTTTAATAAAATAAAATCTTTGTATTGAGGTTTTGGCTAATACTTTTCTTAAGAATAGAATTGTGTAATTATTGGATTAGCGAATAAACATTCAACGAGTACCCAACACCGTTGTTTTATTAAACTACTCGTGTTTTGGAATTCTCCCATATTAAATGAACGTAATAAATAACAAATACAATGCTTCTTATAATGTTTAAAACGACAGTAATATAATAAAAATAGAGTACATAATCAAATACGTATGGGACCGATAAACTCAACTAATTTTGAAGTAAGGTCCTTACAATATTTGTATTGCCTATACCCAAATTACACAGCTGCCTGACATGTATAAAATGTCAACCCAATCAAGGGTTAATTTTCCATAAAATGAATGAATGAAAAAATACTTAATTGAAAGATATTTGTGTTCAGTGATTAGTTATATTTTCTCATTCTCACTTTAAACATGCTTCTAATCATAAGTTTTATACCTTTTATTTCTATTTCTATACCTTTTATTGCTTTATATTTTAAATTTTGTGTTTTTTTGTTTGTTATTTTCTTATCTGATTATCAGCATTATTAACCTAATCCTATGTCCCAAAATGAATAATGGAAATTACTCATAGGGAATATTATATATAGCTCACTCCTTTCAAAAACGTCATATATAAAAAAAACTTGATTTTTGTGGAGATCGTTATTAACTAACTAACTAACCATCACGCCGCTTCCCCGCAGGGGTAGGCAGAGAGAATAGAGCGCCACACCACTCTGTCCTTGCAAACATTCTTCGCCTCTTCCACGTTCATGCATCTCCTCATACATACCCGCCGATTGTTACGACTCCTAACCTGACCACTTTCAAGTATTTGGCATACCTGATCGTGCCATGTTTTTCTCGGTCTTCCTCTGCTTCTTTTCCCGCTAACATTCGCCTCATAAATTTGTTTTACCGTTCTTTCCTCACTCATTCGTTCTACATGTCCAAACCATCTCAACACACCTTTCTTAATTTTATCGATAATGCTTATCTCAGCTTTGCATTCTTTCCTTATTTCACTATTCGCACATCTATCATACATCGTTTTGTTACACATTCTTCTGAGAGATCGCATTTCATCTCTCTCAGATCGTTATTAAAGTTTAAAAATATAATAAAATGTACTAAAAATAAATATCAAGCCACTTATTTGAACTTTTTACTGTGCAACAGATCTTTTTAGGTAAAACATGAATGTTTTACCTCCATTTGAAAAATATTTAATATATTTTTAAAAAATATATAAACAATACCTTTCTTCAAAATACAAAAACAACACTTTCTGCCCTGTAGCGGGTAAATATTAAGTTAAAAATATGCCGCTTTTGCTGGGATATAGTACATTTTCTGGGCATTACAAAAACACGCACAACTGAAAATTGGCGATTTTTGATATGTGACGTTGTTGAAAGGAGTGAGCGATATGTGACTAATGTTTGTAATATGCTATGACTTATGCGTAAATAAAGAAATTTAAAAAAAAAAACAAAATCCTCTGTATCCAGTGGACCAAATGACACCAAATGTTAGTCTACATGAATATATTTTCGCAAAGACCCGACAGATGGCGCTGTTATCTAGTTATTATTTTTAAAATGTGAATTTTTTGGATTTGCGATAATAATAATGTGTATATTTCACACCGTAAGTCAGATATAAACAACACAACAACAAAACAACATCCAGAAGTTTGTTTTTCGACGCGTTCGGTTCTGTTCAAAGTCGAAAAACAAAAATAATATGATATTCGATGGGTTTTATGAAATTCGATGCCAAAAATTAAAGAACTAAAAAAACTTTCTACGAGGCATTAACTGTTTTTTCTGCCGTACTTTTTTCCTTTATATTTTTTCATAAAAAATATGATAAATAAAAATTAAAAATTGTGTAATTTTTAATTTATTTTATTCGACATGATATCATTTTTAAAAAATCTATCTTTTTTAATTGTATATATTATAATTAATGTTATATTTGTACAGATGGCATTAATATCAATATTTCTGTTAAACTTTTTTTCAACGAATGCTGGACCTTTGAGTTTTTTTAATTAATCGAGTTCATCCCTTAATCATATTCATCCAGCACTGTGATATAATCGAAATTTATGGCGTTGAGGCATTGGAGAATCCTGTACAGCCTTCCTATCTTGGTGATGGCCTTCCGTTCGTTGCAGAGAGCGATGTCCAGAGCAAACTGAGCGGAAGTAGCAGATCCGCTATAGTAAATATTCGCATTGGTGAAGTCGATAGTACCGTCTTTGTTCATGATCCCGTGAGTTTTGTACACGCAGAGAGCGTACATCTTCAAGACAAAGTTCTCACTCGAATAGTCATGGTCTCTGAGCTGCTGAGCTAGGTCTGGATTGACTTTAGTGTACGTCGCGCAGGCGTCTTGAATCATAAACGATCGAAATGACGCTGAACCCTGAAAATTGAACATACTAGCGTTATTTTTCAATTACAGGAGTTATTTTCATATTATTTTTTGACATCTCATCAAAGATGAAGAAGAAGTCTGGGCATTCACGGGGCTGAGGAACCGACATAGGCTGGTTTAAGTGATCACTTTACACACGTGTAACATTCACCAATTCTACCCATTATTGACAACCAAATTCTTGAAAGTTCTATATATTAGAACCAATTTAGAAACCTTGTTCTTGAATCACTAGAACTTCACTAGAGACATCTATTTTATTATTTTATTTTTCATCATACACGTATTTGCAAGGGTCACAAATGAAGACTATAATGAGCACATCGGGCAAGAGTCTACGAGATAAGGAGATATATATTTTGTCCGCCTTCGAGGTGCAATGGTTAGCCTGTTCAGCTACCGTACTAGAGGTCCCAGGTTCAGCATTCAGGTTGTGGTAAGACGTGACTAAAAAATATTTATTTGTGGTAAGACATGAAAAAAGAATAATAAGTGATAATACATGATAAAATAATAAATTGTTGTCAGACATAATAAAGAAGATTAAATTTGTGATATGATATGATGAAATATATTAATTTGTGGTAAGACATGATAAAAAAAAATATTTGTGATAAGACATAATAAAATATTAATTTGAGGTTAGACTATTGATTAGATATTAGATTATTGAAAAAAAGCTCACTAATATAAATATATTCACTGCAAAAAGTATCACAGTAACAATAAATAAATAAATTGAATATATAATTCAATTGTAACTTTCTTTTAAAATCACCATTTGAAGTGATTTAAAAACAAAGTTACATTTTAATTATAAAATGGAAAATCACAAAGTTAGTGCTACAAATATTTAAAAATAATAATAATAATAATTCAACATACTAGTTTTTGTATATGAGAATGTTGTTTTTTATCAGTGACATTTTATGAAATCTAATATATCGCTCACTCCTTTCAAGAACGTCATAAATCAAAAATCGTCTATAAAAAATGTACTATATCCCAGCAAAAGCCGCATACTTTTAGCTTAATATTTACCCGCTACAGGGCAGAAAGTGTTGTTTTTGCATTTTGAAAAAAGGTTATGTTTAATTATTTTTTTAAATATTCTTAATATTTTTCAAATGGAGAACCTTCAGGTTTTACCTAAAAAGATCTGTTGCACAGTAAAAAGTTCAATAAGTGGCTTGATATTTATTTTTAATACATTGTATTATATTTTGAAGCTTTAAAAGCGTTCTGCTGAAAAATCAAGTTTTTTGATTTTTGACGTTCTTGAAAGGAGTGAGCGATATGTAATATATTGTATAACGCATACAGTAAAAAGTTGAAGAAATCTTTTTTTTAAATAATAATTTTAATCAATTGCTTTGTTTACTAAATTTAATAAAATTGAGTGATAGGAAAAAACTTTTTGATCTGATTAATTTATACTTAATTTTAAATAATATTTTAGATTGTCCCTTTTTATCACAAATGATAAATAATTACGCCCCAACCAGAAACACAAAATGCGTCATATATTATATTGTAATAACAGCTGGACAGTGTCTGGATTCAATACTTCTAAATACCGAATACAAAACCTAGGCAATGATTTCGCGGACCATTTCGATATCTGGAATAAGTCACTTCCTAACTATAAGGCTATAATAATTACAATATTTCAGGCTAATGCACATTTCCTTGTTTTTTATATGTTCGTCCTTATTCAGATATTTTTCGAACCAATAATATACTAAAAAAGACAAAACTTATCATATTCTCATAAAGGATACTATCATAAAAGCTCAATGATTTGGGGACCACACCAGCTTAAGTACTCTCTTATGGTAGAGAAAGTCCAAAATAAGTTTCTGGGGTATCTCTATATGAGAGAGTACGGCTATTATCCCGTGCTCTACCCGACCAAATTTCTCCAGGGTATGCTTGGCTACAATAGTTTAGAGACTAGAAGGAATGTGTATTTGATTACGCATTTTTATCGATTATTGCGCGGTATGATCGATAATCCAGAAATTATCCGGAACATTGGTCTATATGTTCCCGATAGTTACCTAAGACAGCGTCGACATAGATTGTTTCACATTCCTATATACAGGACCAACCTGCCGATGGTTATGCCTGCAGGAAGAGCTACCGCTGTGTTGAACAATATCTCATTGGATATTGATCTGTTCCATGTGTCTGAAGGAGTTTTCTGAAGCGGGATTCTTCTACACCTTAAGCAATAGTTCTTGCTTATAATTTGAGTTTTTTTAATGTACACGATTTAAATTTTTTATTGTTTGTAATTTATATATAAATTGAAATAAATAAATTGAAATTGAAAAAAAAGTAAAATATTATGTACAAATTTACGACGGCTGTTAGTAAAATAAAAATTAAAAAAATAATATAAATATACAAATATCTTACTTGTCCCAAAGCAACTACGCTAGCAATCACTAAGCAGAGGAGAGTAGACTTCATGGTGAGTCGTTGAAGATCTCCGCAGAAGGAACTGATAATTTTTCTACAGTCTAATATGGTTTATATACAATTTTTAAACTTGAATCTTCTGGATTTTCATATCTAACTAGTTTTTTGTGAATCTTAGAAAATAATGTATTTATTTTTTATATCAGTGTTTTTAAATTTTACATAATTGCTTTAGAATGAAGAAATGGCAAAAAAAATTCTAAAAAGTACAACAAACATTTTCGTAAACAATTTCCCGACAGTGTCGAATTTCCGCTGTTAATTTTTGTTGAGATTTAAGTTTTTAATATTTTTTCAATATTTTTTTCAAAACTTTATGAGACTATTTATAAGTTTTATTTTGTATTTCGAATGGGCCAAATAGACGCTTATTTTTATTTTATTTTATTTAGATTATATCGATTATTTGTAAAATATATAAATATAAATATTATGCATACTTATATACATTAATTTAATGATTCATTACATAATTACGATTTCTTTTTGCCAATTTTTTTACACAGCCACCTTGTGTCTGTCTTGTCGGTGGATTTTTTTTTTACATCTTTTTTAATTGTTTTTATCTATTTAAACATACTAAACACAAAAGAATTAAAAATTAACGATTTTCATAGTATTAACTCTTGATTTCCATTCCTGTATTTTGCCTTTGTTCCATATTTGTGTCGCCTACTTTCAAAATCCGCCAGATCTAATTTTATAAGATTTTTAAATATATACACCTTCGGAATACTAACTGTTGGTTTTATTGTTTAAAATATTTATATACTTGAAAACTCTGCTAAAATATACTTAAAAACAACGTTGTATTTCAAATTCGGCTTTATTCGTGGAGCTTGCCTTTTGACCCATATGGGCCAATCAGAGAGCGGGGATATGTCAAAAATTAAGATGACGTCATTATCGGTTGGTGCAAGGCCTACTAGAGACAGGCCTGGGCGCGCAAACGCCGAATTACGAAGTCAGTGCTATTGTCCGCGTGCGATATGCGAGTGGAATTTCGGATTATTTTTTTAAAGTTTTAAACCTACAATTTTCGAAAATCTAGATGTTTAAATGATAACAGTTTAATACAAAAAAGGAGAGGTAAAAATAAAACGAATTAATATCACATAAAAAGGCATTATTTATTTTCATTTTACACACACATATACATATATATTTATATATATATATATATATATATATATATATATATATATATATATATATATATATATATATATATATATATATATATATATATATATATATATATATATATATATATATATATATATATATATATATATATATATATATATATATATATATATATATATATATATATATATATATATATATATATATATATATATATGTATATATATATATAATATATCACACTCAAAAACACAAAAATAGTAATGGAACCTACAATAAATTATACAAGTAAATTATAATAATGACATCAAGAAATGTTGCATTTACCAAGTAAAATTAAAATTTAAAATGGACAGATATTACCACAAAGCTATAATCTCACCATATAAGACATGCATCAGGAATACAATTATTTCTAATATGTAAATTTATATATATATATATATATATATATATATATATATATATATATATATATATATAAATATATATTATATATATATATATATATATATATATATATATATATATATATATATATATATATATATATATATATATATATATAATATATATAATATGTATATTTTTATATATATATATATATATATATATATATATATATATATATATACACATTTAACATTAAAAACATGTAATATAACAGTAATTGAAAAAAATCTATTCAACACAAATATTTTAAGCATAAGATATCAAATGGAAAAATAATTGGACATGAAAAGAAGCTTATAATTATGTAAGTAAATTTCTTAATATTGGTGACCATATAAGTCGATTCAATTACAACATTTGCATTTAATCTTGTACTACTCAATTTAACAAAATACTTCTTGTTAAATTGACGATTGAGAATATGTGATTTATGTTATGTGAAGGATTTAATTTAAAGACATGTTACATTAATTTACTCAAACAGTTTACACATTAGGTTTGATAGTTGATGGTTATGGATGAGAAAAAACTAATAAAATTTTTGTACTTTTCTACTTGATCCCGAACAACTTTGTGCAGCAAGTTCATCATTTTTGATTTTTGCTAAGTTACTTAAAGGATTTTACAGGTTCTATGGCAAATATTTTCTGATATTATTAGCAAAGTCTTATTACAAATACATTCATTTAAAAAATCACCTTGATTCAAGAAATAATCATTTAATTTAGAAACACTTATCTTATTTAAAATATAGAGTTGATTCTGGCCACTAATAAAAACATCAGGACAATAATCTAAAATTGTTTGCAAACTAAACCATACCAATGCTGTAGCAACAACGGGGCTCTCAGTTGGTAATATTAATTTTCGGTGAGGAATGCACAAATAATTAGTATTAAATAACATATGATACGTAGCCGAGGAGTGTACAAACATTGACGCTGCAAATATCAAAGTATTCCCGCTGTATCGACGGAGATTTTTTAGGGTAGCGGCATACTTAATTTGTTCTATAATGAACATAATTCTCTGATCACTATCTGGGAAGTGTGATTGCAACATAATTAGAACATCATTTAAATCAATGGCGGGGATGGTAATGTCATGGATAGAGGATTCAATAAAATTTATCACGTCACTTAAATCATCTATGTTTTTGATTATACTCACATTTCTTGAATGACGACTTTTACTTACTAACTTATTACCTAAATATAAATGTATTTTTAAATCACTCACTACTTTAATAGCGCCCAAAACACAAGGCGCATCATTTAAGTCAATTAAACACAAAACTCTTTGTAACGCTGTCTCCGTTAAAACCCATTCTGGTTTAATTTGATTGGTCTTGTTTCCAGAACAAAAGAACTTAGTTATATCGTCCAAACTGTTTATGGATTTTGCTTCATTCAGCTTCCTTAGGTCATCGAGGCTGTTCTGAAGAGCGATCTCCATCCGGGATGTCTCCACATCAGCGAGTCTTCTAGTTGATTGGGGTGCGGTGGATAGATATTTGGGAGCACTCGAAAATATTGTAGGAATTGCTCCCTCACGAAGCTTGGGAATTTTGCGAGGCACATCTATAGCTTCCCCGCGTACTGTGCATCTGTCGCTTCGTATAATCATGGATTCTTCGAAATGCTTGATGCAAACATATGGATTTTTTATTCCAGAAAAATCCGTAGGAATCCGACGAAGCCATTTTTTCCGTAGAGCATCATTTTTTGGAAGAGCTAATGTGAATACATTTTCTTTTTGAGAGCGGTAGTTGGATTTACATCCAAAAACGCTGCAACATCTCCCCATTTTGTTTTGTAAACCACCTGTAATGAAACAAAGAAATTAAGCGTAGGAATTTAAGAATGCTAAGTTTGGTCATCCGAGGTTATCGTTTGGTTATCTTGGATAAACTCAACATAAATAGTGTATGTTTAATACAATAATTTAATATGATAACGAAAACGAACAGAAATTTGAGTCGACATCATCTCTCGTGAGTAAGCTCATGGATTCGTAAGCGAAATATAACCTCAAATGTGAAATAATGATTTTGTTGAAAATATTAAGTATTGTTATAAATAAAACACGTGTCAATATTCACGTTACATAAACACTTAAAAATGAAATACAAATAAGTATGCATTGTTATATAAGCTAAAAAATAGCAACGATTTATTGAAACGTTTTGAAACGTCAAATGAGATTTAAACTCGTATAAACATCGAAATTGTGTTATAAATACGAAAATTACTTACCAATTAAATTTCCAAATACACTTCACTGTCTAATCACTCACTCTGAAGTTTATATGCTTTTAATTCAATATCAAAACAACACACAAATAAAGCAACAACGAACATCAACATAAACAATCGCGGCCATTTGTAAACACTGGACGCACCGACGCACTCCGCTTGGAAATTTTACAACACCGATTTGATCACGTGACATTTCAAAAACCCTTGTGCGCCCAGGCCTGTCTCTAGTCGGCCTTGCGGTTGGTGTCTCGTTTTTTTTTTTTAATATTGAATAATTTTCTATAAAAATGGGAATATTCTCTATTTCAAAACATTTTATCTAAAGATAGACAAATCTTTTAAACATAAATGTTACCCGGAGAATTTTGCATTATTTGTAAAATCGACTTGCATGGATCTGGCGGATTTTGAAAGTAGGTGACACATTTTATTTAGACTTCTTACCTCCGTCGAGAACTAATTAAAAATGCTCGGAAATATATATTGAAGTGTTCTACTCCCATATTTATTGTTGATTATTGGGACCATCACCCATATGCTGTGAGTAAATCGTGTATCATGGGAACCAGAAGATTTTTATTTTAATTTTTTGCTGGTCTTATTTGGGTTGAAATATTGTATTTGCTTTTATTGATTAAATTTTACTAGGTTAATACCACTTTTTAAAATCAACTGTATTGTGGTTATATTTATTCATTGAAATCTCAACATAATATATTCTGGATCAAGACCGATTTCACTGAAGTTTCGCTCACTCCTTTCAACAACGTCTAATATCAACAAAAAAATCAGGATATCATTTTTTGAGTTAAAAAATATAATGAAATGTATTAAAAATAAGTGTCAAGCCACTTATTGAACTTTTTACTGCGCAACAGATCTTTTCAGGTAAAATCTGAATGTTTTTTCTCAATTTAAAACATATTTAGTATTTTTTTTAAATAATTAAACAATACCTTTTCCTCAAAATGCAAAAACAACACTTTCTGCCCTGTACAGGGGTAAATATTAAGTTAAAAATTCTGCATTCTGCAACTGCTAATTGACGATTTTTGATATATGACGTTGTTGAAAGGAGTAAGCGATTTGTGGGCTTTGTAATTTTTAAATATAACATTTATACAATTCAAAGCCTACCATCTATATTTTAATGCTGACCCTGAATATTTACGTTAATATAAGCTGAAATAGTGTAATAATACAAGCATTAAAATAATTATGTATAATAAAAATATCGCAAAATATTAAACTGTGATAAAAATATCAACAACAAAAAAAATATGATCGCACGCGTTAAAACTTTAATTTTACTTGATATATTAATCCGATTTAATCCCGCATTTGAATAGGCAGTTCTGAAACAAAAATATTTTTTTATTCTTGAAAAATCAGAAAAAAAAATAATTGTACTAAAAAATTCGGAATATTTTAATTTAAAAATCGTATATAAACCATTTTATGTCGTGGAATAATCATCAGTTCCTTCTGAGAAGTACTACCAACAGCTCACCATGAAGTCTACTCTCCTCTGCTTAGTGATTACCAGCGTGCTTGCTTTAGGACATGTAAGATTTTTTTTCTTCATTTTTTTGTAAAGCTCATTAAACCTTTAATATGTTATAAAAATAAGATTTACTTTTTTTTATTTTTAACGAAATATTTTGTTTTATTTTCGAAGAAAAAAATTTATACAATATTTTGAATATGTCCAAATATGGGTTTCTTCGTTTTTAAGTAATTTTAACATTTTGACGTCTCAACATGGATGTAAAAAGAATGTGGATGTCTTACTTAATTCAATTCAAATCTTTATCAGCACCTAATATAAATATAAATATCATTTGACTCTAATATACGACAAAAGTTTTATCAGGATTTATAAAAATATATCAAAATATTAATTTTTATGTGTTTTTTAACAATAAAATACAAATTAGTAGAGTCAAAAAATCTGTGTTTGATTTATTTATTAATTTATTCACACAAACGCCCAGAGAGCTTTTACGAGTAAAAATTCAAGTTTCAAAAAAATATAGAGTTGTCATAAGTATAAAACAAGAGCATTCAGACACATAAAATAACAAGAAAGTACGATCTACGTAATAAAAATTGCATGAATAGTCTAGTTGACAGAAAACGCTTGTTTATAGGCATATATGGAGTAGGAAAAAATGTCTGTAGCTTCACTATGAGTGTGTTATAAAGATTATGGATTATTGGTAAGGTAGCATTTTTGGCAATTCAGGTTCAGGTTCAGTGCTGCAGAACAGCGTTTATTATTTAATATAATTTTGTACTTAAGTTATACATATATATATTTATATATATATTTTTTTATTGGACACGGTCTATCCTCACTAGGTATTTGGAGATACCTGTTCTGAGGTAGGCAGGGTATGCTTATTCTTTTTATAAAACAGCTTTATATATTTTTAATGATAATATAAAAGTGGTAAGACTGAAATAATATGAAATAATAATTATGAAATGAAAGCAAATAGAGAGATTAACTAAAAGAAAAGTATAATCTAAAGGAGTAATATTATAAAACTAGAAAATGGTATTTTATAATTATAAAAAACTGACACCTAGATTAATCACACACAAACTTTCATTTGCTGCTCCAGCTGGGATCTTCCAATTTTTAGGAGCCATTCTTTTGTGTGCATTTTGAATTCATTTCCAACTGAACATAATATTTCTTGTGGGAGCATATTATAAATACGAGGGCCTATAAAATTAGAATGTCTTTGGGCAAACGAAGATCTCACACGAGGAATATTTATTTTGCCTTCAGTTTTTGATCTTGTGCTTTTAGTGTGGTTAATGACATATGGCTCTTTGTTTTTATGTAAGTCCTCTAAAATTGACTTAATGAAAATCTGTCTTACATTCAAAATATTTGCCCTACGAAACAAGGGTTCAGACTCACAACGGAAAGGCTTCCTGAACATAACTCTAACAATAGCTTTTTGCACTTTCACTAATGGGAAAACTTTCACTATTAGAGGAAAGAGTATTGGTAACAATTTATTTTAAAAAATATATAATTAACCCTTCTTTTATTTTCAGGGTTATGCAAGCTACGACGCGTTTTTGGCTCAAGACAGCTGTTCGAGGTACACGAGAGTCGATCCGTATTTAACGGAGAAACTGAAAAATCACGACTATTCTAGCGAGTGCTACATATTAAAGCGGTACGCCATGTGCGTGTACAAAACTCTCGACATTGTCAACAAAGATGGAACTATCAACTTCTTAGTTGCTAAGAACTATTACTACAGTGATAGCGATTCTGTTCAGTTCGGTCTAGACATAGCCATCTGCAACGAACGGAAGGCCATAACAAAAATAGGCAGGCTGTACAGGATTCTCCAATGCCTGAACGCCATCAATACAGATTATATCTCAGTGCTAGATGAATATCAGCCGTGGGGATGAAGAATAACACGAGTAAATAAATGCCATTGTATAAATAAAAATATACATATACCAGCACTTATAAATTCCAACATTTTATGGGATCATAATATCTTTTTTTTTATTGATTTGATGAACTCCATTTCAATTTTCGTATTAATTTTTATATCAATTATAATAATATTAAAACCCTTATCCGCACCCCAATGGTGCATAGGGCACTGCGTCATATAAACGCAGTGTTATCTTGATCGTTTACACATGAAGGAAAGGCGATCAGCCCTCCGCTTCAGGTACCAGTCCAGGGTAATATTGAATAAATATAACAGTGAAAAAATCACTCATATTTATTTTACCCCTCCTGGGAATCAAACTCGGATCCTCCAGAAAGGTAGCCGAGGGTGCTGACTATTACACTACGGAGGCGGACAAGTCTTAGTAGACTTAAAAAATCTGTGTTTGATTTAAAAATTAATACGTAAATCATAATATCATTTTTATTATTATTAAATAAAACACTTGTTTTTATACCACTCGAGTTTATTTATGACTACTTGTTTTAGAAGCTTAGCTTTCATCTCCAGGTCTAAATGTAAAACATAATTAATAAATAAATAAATAAACTCAAGTGGTTTAAAAATATGTTTTCCTTAATAATTTTAACATGTCTTACCACATATCATTTTTATATTTTTATGGATTTGGTGTATTAAAAAAATACATACGAATGAACATTCGTTTGAAAATACCTTACATAGGCGAAACAAGTGTCACAATATTAATTTTTATGTGTTTTTTTAACAATAAAATACAACTAAGTCGACTCAAAAAATCTGTCTTTGATTTAAAAATCAATACATAAATAATATCTATACAAGAAAAGTTGTGTTTTTTAAATATGTTTTTCGTATTCCTTTCTGCCTCTTCAGTGTACCTCTGTAGTGTAGCGGTTAGTGCGTTAGCAGCCAAGCTAGATGTCCCGGGCTCCTTTCCCAAGGGGGGTGATAATAAATAAAAAGTGATTTAACACTCTAATAATTATTTTATAATACTCTGGTTTGGTACCTGAAGCGGAGGGCTGTCATTTTTCCTTCAACGATCAAGATAACACTGCGTTTATAAGGTGCACTGCCCTATACACCATCGAGTGCGGATAAGGGTTTGAAGAAGTATGAAGGGTTTGAAGGGTGTGATCGATAATCCTGAAATTATCCGGAACATTGGTCTGTATGTTCCCGATAGTTACCTATGACAGCGTCGACATAGATTGCTTCACATTCCTATACACAGGACCAACCTGCCGATGGTTATGCCTGTGGGAAGAGCTACCGCTATGTTGAACAATATCACATTGGATATTGATCTGTTCCATGTGTCCGAAGGAGTTTTCCGAAGCGGGATTCTTCTACACCTTCTTCTTGCTTACTTTTAATATATGCGCCATGAATATTGTTTGTTTTGTATATATTAATTTTTTGTTGTTGAAATAAATTGAATTGAAAATAAAATTAAAAGTATTTCCTTACTACACTACAGCATTGTTGCATGGAGGGGGGGGCAGCTTATAACAACGCCTTGAACTCTATCAAAACGTATTATTATTTTGACATCTCATCAAAGATGAAGAAGAATATGGAAGTCTGGGCATTTACGGGGCTGACGACCGTCGGATCGCATTTCGACTGCATTCAGTCTGTTTTCATCCTTCTTTTGCCAACTCCATGCTTCGCTTCCATACATAAGGGTTGGAACCAGAACTCCATTGTGTACTGCCAGTTTAGCTTCCGCTGATAGATTTTTATTTGCTAAAACTGATTTTAGTGCACCATTCACTCTGTTCCCAGCATTCACTCTCCTTTCTATGTCTTTATCAATCTTTCCATCCCTAGAAAACATACTACCCAAATATATGAAATCATCTACCTGTTCCAAAATCTCCCCATTTACCAATATTTCACACTCAGATCTACATTCATCTCTTTCAAAAACCATGATTTTGGATAAACTTTGGATAAACTTCAATAAACTTTCTATAAATATAAAAAATATTCTTCTTCGAACCCTTATCCGCCTTTCTACTTTCTTCATCTCACCAATAGATGTCTCTAGTGAAGTTCTAGTGATTCAAGAACGATATTTCAAAATTAATTCATATATATAGAACATCCAAGAATTTGAGTAGTGTGGTTGTCAATAATGGGTAATATTGGTGAATGTGTGTTTTTCGTGAACTTTACACGTGTGTAAAGTTAGTTAGTGTATGTTAAGTGATCACTCAAACCAGCCTATGACGCTCGTCAGCCCCGTATATGCCCAGACTTCCATATTCTTCTTCATCTTTGATGAGATGTCAAAAACTAATAGGAACACTTCTTATTATTTTTTGACATCTCATCGAAGATGAAGAAGAATATGGAAGTCTGGGCATTCACGGGGCTGACGACCGTCATAGGCTGGTTTGAGTGATCACTTTACACACGTGTAACATTCACCAATTCTACCCATTATTGACAACCACACTACTCAAATTCTTGGAAGTTCTATATATATGAACCAATTTAGAAACCTTGTTCTTGAATCACTAGAACTTCACTAGAGACATCTACATATTGGTGAGATGTAAAGAAGCTTTTTTACTAAGCAGAAACTCTTATATTAGTATGTGAGATCCGAATCCTGGATTATATTCACACACATGAGAAACGCCAGAAAATACCATTTTCATTTTTATTATTAAGCTTATAATTTGACCAGATAATTTATTTACAACATTTTCAGTGTGTCCAAATACTTGTTCACAAAATCTGGATTATCTCCAATTACAGGAGTTATTTTCATAAAAATAACTCCTGTAATTGGAGATAATCCAGATTTTGTGAACAAGTATTTGGACACACTCAAAATGTTGGAATACTTCTTATTGCAAATAATGTCGTTGCCTCTTGCATTTTTAACACGTTTCCAGGTGTTGGTCCAAAAGATGATTTTTTTAAGTATGCTTTTAATAAGGTTCACGTTTAACAGAATGTTAGCATGAACACATTATCTTAGTTTTGGAGTTTTAATAAAATAAATATTTAACGTATAAAATATATTTTCTCATGTAAAAAACAAGTTCATGTATTATAAACGTGTACGAGTATATACATTATACAAAAAACTTTTTAAGAAAATCAAATTCAGCATCTCAATCATCGTAATGATCCAGCACTGTGATATAACCAAAATCTATGACGTTGAGGCATTGGAGAATCCTGTACAGCCTGCCTATTTTGGTGATGGCCTTCCGTTCGTTGCAGACGGCCAAGTCTACAGCGAACTTAGCGCTGCCAAGAAGACTGTAATAATATTGACTGGCTACGGTGAAGTTGATGGTTCCATCGTTGTTCAACATGTCCAGGGTTTTGTACACGCACATGACGTACATCTTCAAGATGAAGCTCTCACTCGAGTAGTTATGATCTCTGAGTTGCTCCGCGAGGTCTGGATTGACTTTAGTGTACCTTGCGCAGGCGTCTTGAGTCAAAAACGCTTGGTATGTAGCAGAACCCTTAAAATCAAACACTTAGAGTCAATAATCATATCAAATAATACATAACAATAATCAAAAACAGTCGAAAACATTCTTATCGAAATCTTAAAAGATGTACGTATGAATGAGGTGTCGTGGATAAAACATCTTGTTCTTCTTTTTCTCTTAATGTAGACCTTCTGGCCTGTTTTTAAGACGAATCGACATCGCAGGAGGCTAGATGTCGATTCCCAGCTGTCAATCCATTTTTTTAGCGGTCTGCCTTGGAGTTAGCCATGCAGTGCGATGTGGAGGAGTCTGTATGGTTCCATTCTCCTCACATGCGCATACCATTGTCCTCTTCGTTGCCTTCCCTACCTAGCAACATCTTCGATCTCGCATATTTCTCTTATCCTGGTGTTCCTTATTCTCTTTCTTGAAAAATGTGCTCCTTGGATTTTTTCGTGGATCTGTTGCTTCAAATCTCCGCCAAGAAGTATTGGAATGAAGCAAGGTAAGAAGTAATTGCGAGAAAAGAAATGGTTTTAAAACTGAAGGAAACTATATACTAAAGAGATTAAAAACTGTTCTACCTCGTATGCTGGACATGCGTATTTTTATTTTTTTTTAATTTAGACTAGAATTATTTGATTTTAGCAGAAAACAAAAAATCACAAATATGAAAATGAAGAATGTTAGCAAATATGTACTTTATCAGTTATACGTATAAGAGAAAAGGGGGCTTACATCTGTTTTTAAATAAATAATTTCAGCGAAATTTCAAAGCGAGTTTTTTTCAACAAAAAAAATTGTGAAATTCATCAGTAAAAATGCATGAAATCTCATGAAATACGAATAAAATAATGTATAAATATATATACACTCAACAATAAAAAATAAACTTTTTTTCAATATTGACATCTCAACATAGATGAGGAAGATTATCATAATATAGACAGGGCTTATGACCTGTAAGGGGCTGGTTAAGTATGACATCCAAATTCTTCTTCATCTTTGTTGAGATTTAAAAATGTCATAGTAAATCCCAAGTGGAGAAACCCAGATTCAAAATGTTGTGTTTCTTAATTTTTTTCTTCAAAATAAATAAAAATCTCACAATTAAAAAAATAAATAAAGTCAAATTCGATACCGAAGAGTTAATCTTCTTTTTGGATGAGATATAATGAGATAAGATTAAGATAAATTAAATTAATGAATATCTTACATGTCCCAAAGCAACCACGCTGGCAATCACTAAGCAAAGGAGAGTAGTCTTCATGGTGAGCTGTAGGAAGAACTTCGCAGAAGGAACTAATGATAATTCCACGAATTTCCATGGTTTATATATGATTTTTAAGCATAAAATTTGAGGAATTTTCATACAAAATGAGTTTTTTTTCATAATAACGCTTTAAATAGTTTTTCAAACTTAATACGCGTGTCTATAAAAAAATATAAAAACGGTTGTAAGATTAATTCCATAAATAAATACAGTATTATTTAAATATAAAATTTATGAAAATGAATGAGGAAACGCGCAAATGGATATTATATTTACGCACAATTGTTGTTTGATTTTTTGTACATAATAATAGTGTTTTTTATTCAACATAAATCACTAACACACCCCTACACTTAACCCTTTACATCACCATATCGCTCACTCCTTTCAAGAACGTCATAAATCAAAAATCGTCAATTTTCAGTTGTGCATGTTTTCGGAATGCCCTGAAAATATACTATATCCCAGCAAAAGCGACATATTTTTAACTTAATATTTACCCGCCATAGGGCAGAAAGTGTTGTTTTTGCATTTTGAAGAAAAGGTATTGTTTAATTATTTATTTTAAATATATTAGTTATTTTTCAAATGGAGAGAAAATCTTCAGGTTTAACCTCAAAAGATCTGTTGCACAGTAAAAAGTTCAATAAGTGGCTTGATATTTATTTTTAATACATTGTATTATATTTTTAAACTTTAAAAACGTTCTCCTGAAAAATCTGTTTTTTTTGTTTATGACGTTCTTGAAAGGAGTGAGCTATATGTCGAAGCAGAGCAAATTAATCAGCATTTTCCAAAAACATATTTTTTTAAAGTGATATAATTGTGTTTTTATTATTTTTTAAAAAATCACTTCTATTTTCAACTATTTCTGTGAGCATAAGCGGCTCATTATTAGAAAAAGGTATCATAATACATAGGGTTCCAACCAAGAAACTCTGACTCAAGATTTTGCGACACTAACAAAACTACAACTCGACACGGTAATTATTATATTAATTATTGATTCGGCATTAACTTTGTGGAAAGACATGATTATTTTAATTAAATTAAACAATTGAATAATCCACTGAATTGAGTTTTATTTTGATATTGTTAATGTTGAATGTTTTAATTTGTACCAGAAGATGAAAATAATTGTCGTTTTCGAAAATAGTCGTAATATCAAAATAAAACTATATTCAGTGGATTATTCAAGTGTTTAATTTAATTAAAATACGGTAATTATTATTATTAATAATATAATATATAATATAAATCCCTTATCGCACCCCAATGGTGCATAGGGCACTGCTTCATATAAACGCAGTGTTATCTCGATCGATTACACATGAAGGAAAGGTGATCAGCCCTCCACTTCAGGTACCAGTCCAGTGTAATATTTAATAAATATTAGAGTGAAAAAAACACTTATATTTATTAAACCCCCCTGGGAATCGAACCCGGGACCTCCAGAACGGTAGCCGAGCATGCTTACCATTACACTACGGAGGCGGACAAAATTTACTTTATTTATAATAATTACCTTTTATCTGAAGTTTTTTCAATAAGAGTAAAAAGAATTCACAACATTTTTGGGAGTGTTACTATTTTTTTACATTTCTGGGTTTCTCCATTCATGAGTTATTTTTACATAAATTGTGAATAGGATAATCTCGTCAAATTATAATTTCTTTAAATAACTCCTTAGTTGAGAAACCCATATTTATGAACATGGATTCGAACACACCAAAAATTATGATTAAAATAATCTGGTTAAATTATGTGCTGCACGAAAATCTAAAATCATGTTTTCAGGCGTCTCCTCGTGTGTGAAATAATCCAGTTAAGATCTTGCATACATCCAAATAAAATAGCCTAGATCTAGATAAATTTAAGCTTATTCAAACCAACTTTCATTGAACTCATATGTATAGTGTCATGAGATTAATGATATATCGCTCACTCTTTTCAAGAACGTCATAAATCAAACAACATGATTTTTCAGGAGAACGTTTTTAAAGTTTAAAAATATAATACAATGTATTAAAAATAACTATCAAGCCACTTATTGATCTATTTACTGTGCAACAGATCTTTTTAGGTAAAACCTGAAGGTTTTTTCTCCATTTGAAAAATATACTGTATATTTAAAAAAAATAATCAAACAATGCCTTTTCTTCAAAATGCAAAAACAACACTTTCTTCCCTGTAGCGGATAAATATTAAGTTAAAAATATGCCTCTTTTGCTGGGATATAGTACATTTTTTAGGCATTTTGAAAACATGCACTCCTGAAAATTGACGATTTTTGATTTATGACGTTCTTGAAAGAAGTAAGCGATATGTGAGAGTACAAAAAATTGGAGAAGAGTGATTGTCAATCATGAATAGAAAGGTGAATGTTACACGTATGTAAAGAGATTACTTAACCAGCTTAAGACAGGTCATAAGCCCTATAGATTTCCATATTCTTCTCCATCTATGTTGAAATATCAAAGAAAATGTAAAAATAATGCGTTTTTTTAAGATAAATATTTTTTTTTATTATTTACAAAAACACTTCAATTTCATAATTTTTTTGTTAATCTAAGCGGCTCATTATTAAACATAGGTAACAATTTTTAGCAGAGTGGGTTCGAACCCTAAAACTCTGGCTCAAGAGTCCGCGACACTAACCACTGGACCACAACCCGACACAAATAAAGTATGCATTTTTACAATTCATTTTCTCATTTGATTTATATGGAAGTATATGTCATAACATATGGGATCGAATGTAGAGCGCCATACTATGTGACAAAAATCGCGCATCTGGCAAGAGTCTACGCGACAGAATAAGGAACACAAGGATAGGGGAAATACGCGAGATCGAAGATGTTAGGTGGGGAAGGCAACGAAGGAGACAATGGTATGCGCATGTGAGGAAAATGGAACTATCCAGACTCCTCTAAATTGCACTGTACAGTAGATCACCAAAGAGATGAATCTACAGCTGGGAATCGACATCGCAGGAGGCAAATCCCTCTTATAAACAGGCCACAAGGCCTACACCAAGCAGAATATATTTAAGTACTAACTTTGTAATCATTTCTTTTTAATTCAATGGGGTCAGATTAACCCGGGACAGACGGGTTGACAAGACGAAATGTTACCAACGTCACTTGGTGTAAAAAGTCTCGTATAAAATATATTTTCAAAAGGAAATGTTTGAAATAATAACACCTCAAAAAAATTAAACCGCCTACCTCGACGCTTTCAGGAAATCAATGATATAAGGCACGTACTCGTATTAACGATTAAGTACGCAGATGTTTATAGTACGTCAGATATTTTGTATTTTAATCAATGTTTTGTTTGTAGATTCACGTGTAAAATTAGATAGTTTACAGCAAAAAAGGTATTCGTGAATTTTTATACAAAAAACTAATTGAATATGTAAATCCTAATAATTTTTAGTTTAAAATTTGTATATAAACCATGGAAATTGGTAGAAATATTAACAGTTCCTTCTGCGAAGTTCTTCCAGCAGTTCACCATGAAGACTACTCTCCTTTTCTTAGTGATTGCCAGCGTGGTTGCTTTGGGACATGTAAGAAATTTATTTACTTAATTTTTCAAAAACTAAAAATATTTTAGTAATATTTTTTACATTTACATTATGATCATAGTAAATTTTACTTTTTTTGCAAAAATGTTTGTAATGTTAGTATATAACCACTCACAAAGATTTAAGTGATCACATTACATACGTGTAACATTTACAAATTCTACCCATATTTTATTTATTGTTCGGCATTAACTTTGTGGTAAGACATGTTACAATGACTAAAGAAAACACTTTGTTTTTTACCACTTGAGTTTTATTATAAACTACATGTTTCAGAAGTTAAACTTCCATCATTCAGGTCTGTATAGTAACTAAAATATAAAATATAAAATTTTTCTATAAATAAGGAGAAAAATAAAAACCTGAATTCTAATAATAATTTATTAAATAATATATTGTTTCAAAATTCTTCGCCATTGCTTTCAATTTTTCCTTTGTTTTCAAACTCCGTTCCTTGACTAACCCCTTCCCCTTACTTTCCCCTCTCCTTATTTATAGAAAAATTTTATATTTTATATTTTAGTTACTATACAGACCTGAATGATGGAAGTTCAACTTCTGAAACATGTAGTCTATAATAAAACTCAAGTGGTAAAAAACAAAGTGTTTTCTTTAATTATTGTAACATGTCTTACCACAAAGTTAATGCCGAAACAATAAATAAAATAAAAATATTTTAGTAATATTTTATACATTTACATTATGATAAAAATAACTAACTAACCATCACGCCGCTTCCCCGCAGGGATAGGTAGAGAGAATAGAGCGCCACACCGCTCTGTCCTTGCAAACATTCTTCGCCTCTTCCACGTTCATGCATCTCCTCATACATACCCGCCGATTGTTACGACTCCTAACCTGACCACTTTCAAGTATTGGCATACCTGATCGTGTCATGTTTTTCTCGGTTTTCCTCTGCTTCTTTTCTCACTAACATTCGCCTCATAAATTTGTTTTACCGTTTTTTCCTCACTCATTCGTTCTACATGTCCAAACCATCTCAACACACCTTTCTTAATTTTATCGATAATGCTTATCTCAGCTTTGCATTATGATCATAGTAAAATTTACTTTTTTTTACAAAAATGTTTGTAATGTTAGTATATAACCACTCACAAAGATTTTTTTCAACCGGTTTCAAGGCGTACCCGTCTCTTCGTCAGAACAATTACTAAATCAATGATAACTTCATTGATTTAGTGATTTAGTGTGCGGCAAAACCATGTTTTATATGATAGATGTTCGAATGGTGAAATAAGGAATGCAAAGCTGAGATAAGCATAATCGATAAAATAAAGAAAGTTGTGTTGAGATGGTTTGGATATGTGGAACGAATGAATGAGTAAAACAAATTCATGAGACGAATGAAGTTGGAAAAAGAAGCAATGAAAGACCGAAAAAAACATTCACGATCAGGTATGTAAATAACTTGAAAACGGTCAGGGTAAGAGTCGAAATAATCGTCGGGTATGTATGAGGGGATGCGTGAATGTGGAAAAGGCGAAGAATGTAACCAAAGACAGAGTCGTCTATCCCTACGGGGAAGAGGCGTGATGGTTAGTTATGCGGTTAGTGCTTGGATATAAATATAAACGAATAAACAATCAATCACTATTTATATACAGCATGAATGAACAACATTTTTACAAATGCTAACAAATTGGAGATGAAAAAAACTTTGAATTATCGATTATTTTTTTATATTTTTTTATAAGGGTTAACAACATCATATGTAAAACAAAACAATTAATATATAAACATTAAACAAGCCAAATATAGCTAACCGCAGAAACATAAAGATTAGTACAAAGTATTTAGTGTAGATCTAGCAAATGAATGAATGTGTGTGCGTGTGTGTGTATGTGTGTGTGTGTGTGTGTGTGTGTGTGTGATGTTCGTATGAAATTGAATTATGTAGTATGTTTCGAATTTCGTAAGGAAAACCAATATAGCAAAATGACTCGTAAAATAGTAGGATAAAATACTATAATTATTTCTACTACCAATCTCTAGAACAGAATATACAATGTTTGTATGAAATTTTTTTAAAAATGTATAAATTACAAGAATTCGGCTGTGGTTCATAAGTTATGTCTCGAGCTGATTAAAAGTCATAAGTCCACGATTCAATTTCTGTAATACCACAACTTGATTCATATGTATGTACAATCACAAGGAATATGACATTTTGTTAACACAAATACACGATATCAATAAAAAATAAAAAATGTTACGATTGTCTTGTTAGTAGATTGCAAAAATTTATTTGCAAATTAAATTAAATTAATACCCCTAATGTTTTATTTTCAGGGTTCAGCCAGCTATGGCGCGTTTCTGGCTCAAGATGCCTGCGCTAATAAATATAACGTCAATCCAGTTCTAGCGCAGAAGCTCAGAAAGCACGACTACTCGAATGAGAGCTTCATCGTGAAGATGTACGTCATGTGCGTGCACAAGACCCTCGACATGGTGAACAAGGATGGAACTATCAACTTCGTCGTGGCCAGTGTGTATTATGGCAACCTCCTCGGCACCGCTAAGTTCGGAGTAGACTTGGCCCTCTGCAACGAACGGAAGGCCTTCACCAAAATAGGCAGGCTGTACAGGATTCTCCAATGCCTGAATGACATCGATCATGCTTATATCACGGTGCTGGATGAATACGATTGAATTCGATTTGGTTACAAAAATACCCTTGCATAAAGTATGTACTCGTACGTTATATGTGTACTTATCTATTACTGCGCGCCAATAAAATTACTACAGCAAACTTGTGTTTTATAAATCTTTCGAATTTGTAATTTTTTGTTTATATTTATTTTATATGAATCCTACTGTTTTCCAAATATACAATACTACTTTTGAGCTCGATAAATTCAATAATTTGATGAAAATACGTGATATTTTCAAAAAATTAAATATTCAAAAAACTATAGCACTTGTCAAGAAGAATGCTGTTCTTATTAGCAATTTTTAGTATTGTGCTACCGTTTTGTATTGTTAAAAAAACAGACGTTTTCAGCTGTCACATGTATACAATATATGGTATAAAAGCATGCATCAAATATATGTATATATATATATATATATATATATATATATATATATATATATATATATATATATATATATATATATATATATATATATATATATATATATATATTATAAGTAAAAACTCATGTTCTGTTCAATGAACGAAAAATTAAATAAAATTTTTAGGTGTAACAATACCATAGACCAACACATAAAATTTCACACCCACATTAGTGAACTGGTAAAAAGAATAAGGAAATGCATATCCACATTTATTTGGCTAAGAAACATTTTAGGTATAGAAAACTTAAAAAGAGTGTACTATGCCATTGTTCCCTACATATTAATTAACCTATGCAAAAAATATCATTGTCAACATGCTATATCCCAAAAGTTAAGTGTTTTAACCCTATTCAAGAGTGAAAATACTTGAATATAAAGAAAAATTTATCTTCGAGATACTAAAATGATATTATTTATTGATTCGGCATTAACTTTGTGGAATAACATGTTCATAAGTTTTACTATTCAATTGTAGATTAAAACATCGGTCATTTTGGAAACTAGTCGTATGTTATGAAATGAAACTCAGTAAGCGGTATTATACAGGTGTTTATTTTTTTAACAATACCATTATGACTTTACAATACCAACATGCAGTACTAAATAATTCTAACAGAATTTCAAATATTTGGGAACAAAAAAATCTCCTGTCGTTTCTTTTAATATTCATTCTAAGTCTCTTGCTTTATGATGAGAATTTTAACTACAAAATATTATTCAAAATATGTCGAAATTGCTGTCATCATTCAGTCTTAATTTTTTTAATGTAACTTCTACTTATGTGTTTAAAAAGGTTACACGCGTTAATTTTTAAACCATGTGTATTAATTTTTTTTTTAGAATATTTTTATTGCCTTAGAAAATTATTCTTGCCAATTATGTGCATTGATTTATAGCATATTTAGATTATATGTCTTAAAAATTACACTGGATGTGTTTAGTTCATAATAAATCAATAAGGTTTATCTCTACAAAAGATACAACAATACAAAATATAAAAAGGATTCAGTCAATCAAGATTAGTTACATAATTCATTTGTTCGTCTTATTCGTGTTGTTATATTTTTCTAAATCAGCCACCACTAAATCGGACAGATTTTTATGCCCTATTGCCTCATCAGTTTGTGTCAACTACATACCTTCCTTTGCACATTCTGTTTCCAATTTAAAAAAAGAATCTTCACAAATTGGACATATCCACACTAAACGTTGAATAATCCAGTGCAATAAAGTAATACATGTATGTTCTTTTCTTTTTTAATCTACATGTGGTTGTTTGGGGCTCTGATGTTGCCTTGAACGGAAGGCTTCCTCCGTCGCCCTTACCAGATGAGGGAATGAACACGTTAAACACCCAATACTGCAAATTTGCAAAATTTAAAATTAAAAAAAAAAGTTCTGTACGTATTTTAACCAATGTACATATTAAGTTCATTTATTTTTTGATTTGACCATGGGTTCCAAAGTTGGCATTTTGAATAAAACTCTCGATTGAGGTCACTTGTGCCCTCAATCAATATATATATATATATATATATATATATATATATATATATATATATATATATATATATATATATATATATATATATATATATATATATATATATTTATATATATATATATATATATATATATATATATATATATATATATATATATATATATATATATATATATATATATATATATAAATATATATATATATATATATATATATATATATATATATATATATATATATATATATATATATATATATATATATATATATATATATATATATATATATATATATATATATATATATATATATATATATAAATATATATATATATATATATAAATTTATATGCATGTTTTTAAACATTATATACCTGTGACAGCTGAACATGACAGTTTTTTTAACAATACAATACGGTAGCACAATACTTAAAATTGCTAATGCACAGCATTCTTCTTGACAAGTGCTATAACTTATATTTAAATTTTATTTAAATTTTATTTTACTTTTATTTAAAAAAAATTTTTTTTTTGAAGATTTCATATATTTTCATCAAATTATTGAATTAATTAAGCTCAAGTGCAGTATTTTATATTTTTAGAACAGTAGGATTAAAATAAAATAAATATAATACAAAAAATTTATAAATAAGAGAGATTTATAAAACACAAGTTTGCCGTAGTAATTTTATTGGCGCGCAGTCATAGATAATAAGTACACATATAACGTACGGGTACATACTTTATACAAGGGGATTTTTGTAATCAAATCGAATTCAACCATCGTATTCATCCAGCACCGTGATATAAGCATGATCGATGTCGTTCAGGCATTGAAGAATCCTGTACAGTCTGCCTATTTTGGTGAAGGCCTTCCGTTCGTTGCAGAGGGCCAAGTCTACTCCGAACTTAGGGGTGCCGAGGAGGTTGCCATAATACACACTGGCCACGACGAAGTTGATAGTTCCATCCTTGTTCACCATGTCGAGGGTCTTGTGCACGCACATGACGTACATCTTCACGATGAAGCTCTCATTCGAGTAGTCGTGGTTTCTGAGCTTCTGCGCTAGAACTGGATTTACGTTATATTGATTAGCGCAGGCATCTTGAGCCAGAAACGCGCCATAGCTGGCTTCACCCTGAAAACAAAACATGGGTTATTAATTTTTTACAACATTTTGAGTGTGTCCAAATACATGTTCAACAATCTGGGTTATATCCAATTATAGGAGTTATTTATCATATATATTTTTTGTTCGTAAGCTCCGTAAATGTCCATACTTCCATATTTTTCTTCATCTATGTTGAGATGTCAAAAAAAAAAGTTTTTATGTATGTTTACAACATTTTGAGTGTGTCCAAATACTTGTTCACAAAATCTGGATTATCTCCAATTACAGGAGTTATTTTCATATTATTTTTTGACATCTCATCAAAGATGAAGAAGACCCAGACTTCCATATTCTTCTTCATCTTTGATGAGATTTCAAAAAATAATACAAATTTATGTTATTTAATCACAATACAACCAGTATTTTTCTTATTAATATCTAAGAGTTACAAGCACTATCCGTTCTAGAGTTCCGTATTAGGAATATAAGCTTAATAATAAAAATGAAAATGGTGTTTCTGGCGTTTCTCATGTGTGTGATTATAATCCAGGATTCAGACCTCATATACTTATAAAAGAGTTTCTGCTTAGTAAAAAGCTTCTTTACATCTCACCAATAGATGTCTCTAGTGAAGTTCTAGTGATTCAAGAACAAGGTTTCTAAATTGGTTCATATATATATAACTTCCAAGAATTTTAGTAGTCTGGTTGTCAATAATGGGTAGAATTGGTGAATGTCACTCGTGTGTAAATTGATCACTTAAACCAGCCTATGACGGTCGTCAGCCCCGTAAATGCCCAGAATTCTATATTCTTCTTCATCTTTGATGAGATGTCAAAAAATAATATGAAGAATACTACTATAATTGGAGATAATGAACAAGTATTTGGACACACTCAAAATGTTGTAAATTTAAAATCAAGTTATCCGATGAGTAAATGATCCGGGGTTCAGATCTTGCATTTATCTAATTAAAAGGATCTCTGCTAAATTAAATCTTTCTCAATCCAACAAAGATTGCTGTTGTGAAATCATATGTACCTACTGTGTCATGATATTCATTGTGTATCTAGGAGTTAAAAAATTGAGTAGAGTGATTGTAAATCATAGGTAGAATGGTGAATGTTACACTTGTGTAAAGTGATCAATTTACCAGCCTATAACAAGTCATAAACTCTGTAAATATTCAGACTTCTATTCTTCCTGTCTACCATATCAGGGAAGCGGCGTGATGGTAAGTTTAGATATTAAAAAAAGTTATAAAGTAAAGTATCCAAAAGAACACTTATTATTGCGAGAAAATGAACATGTTAAAAAATAATAGGAATAATAATAGTATTTTATCCTACTATTTGATGAGTCATAATAGTTTTTTTTAATGATATTGCTAATTCAATATTTTTTCATCTCTAATTTGTAATTCTTTGTAAAATGTTTTTCATTCATAACTTGATCAATTGTAATTGATGTTATTTTTTCGTTTATATGTGTAACCAAACATTATATCATATGACTAGTAATTCAAACGGCTGTATACTCGTATGGTTCAAACTTTAACAAGTATGTTTTGATTGGTTGAAAGATATTGCTTCTCAGCAATAAGCCTGGCAATATATCAACGGGGAATTTAATAAAAATTAAATTAAATTAATAAACATGATATTTTTTCGACATATCAACATAGATGAAGAAGAAAATGAAAGTATGGACAATTACGGGGCTTACAACCGTCATAGGCTGGTTTAAGTGATCACTTTACACAGTTGTAACATATAACAATTCTGCCCATTATTGATAACCCACTACTCAAATTCTTGGATGTTCTGTATATAAATATATGATTATATTTCGAAACATTGTACAAGAATCACTAGAATTTTCAAAAGAGACACCTATTAGTGGGTTAATCTAGGATTCGGCCCTCACATGCAAATATAAGAGTTTCTGCTCAATATAAAAGCTTCTTCATCTCACCAAAAGATGTCTCTTGTAAAAATTCTAGTGATTCTTGTACAATGTTTCGGAATTGAATAATGCATATAGAACTTCCAAGATTAACTTTCAAGTAGTGTGGTTGTCAATTATGGGTAGAATTGGTGAATGTTACACGTGTATAAAGTGATCACTTAAACCAGCCTATGATGGTCGTCAGCCCCGTAAATGCCCAGACTTCCATAGTCTTCTTCATCTTGTGATGAGATGTCAAAAAATAATATGGATAATACTCCTATTATTAGAAATAATCCAGATTTGTGAACAAGTATTATTGACGACCACACTACTTAATTTCTTTGAACTTCTAATAAATATGTTGATCGAACTAGAAATACAGTGTTTAAATTCACTTCAATTTACTAGAGACATCCATGGTGGGATGAGGTAACCTTTTTTATTAATGAGGAACTCTTTCATTTGTATGTGACGTCCGACGCCTGGATTATATTCACATACTCGAGAGACGAAGAAGAATATTCTTGTTCATCTACTTTGAGATGTCAAAAAAATAATGCCAAAAATAACTTCTAAATGGAGATGAGACAGATTTGTAAAAAAAGTATTTGGATAAACTCAATATGTTATATAATTAATGTACTCGTTGTGTACGTTTGTTATATAAACCATTTATGCATTTTCACGCCTCCTCCGCCTCCGTAGTGTAATGTTCAGCACGCTCGGCTACCGTTTTGGAGGTCCCGGGTTCGATTCCCAAGAGGGGTAAAAATAAATATAAGTGATTTTTTCACTGTCATATTTATTCAATATTACCTGGACTGGTACCTGAAGCGGAGGGCTGATCACCTTTCCTTCATGTGTAAACGATCAAGATAACACCGTGTTCATATGACGCAGTGCCCTATGCACCATTGGGGTGCGGATAAGGGTTTTATTATTGTTATGCATTTTCACACATATAAAAGGCGAAAATTTGAAAAAAAAAATTTAATTTAAATAAATTATTTCCTTATTTTACCATTCAAATATCTATCATACATGGTTTTGCCGCGCATTTAATCACTAAATCAATGAAGTTATCATTGATTTAGTAATTCTTCTGACGAAAAGACGGGTACGCCTCGAAACCGGTTGAAAAAAATCTTTGTGAGTGGTTAAATACTAACATTACACGCATTTTGTAAAAAAAGTAAAATTTACTAAAACCATAATGTAAATATAAAAAATATTACTAAAATATTATTATCAGTTTGTGAGAAAAATTAAAAAAAATTAATATTTTACATGTCCCAAAGCAACCACGCTGGCAATCGCTAAGAAAAGGAGAGTGGTCTTCATGGTGAACTGCTGGAAGAACTTCGCAGAAGGAACTGATAATATTTCTACCAATTTCCATGGTTTATATACGATTTTTAAACTGAAAATAATAAGGTTTTACGTATTCAATTAGTTTTTTTACATAAAAATTCACGAATACCTTTTTTGCTGTGAACTATCTAATTTTACACGTGGATCTACAAACAAAACATTGATTTAAATACAAAATGTCTGACGTACAATAAACTTCTACGTACTTAATCGTTAATATGAATACGTTTATAAACCTTAATAATGGTTTCATTTTTTTGAGGTGCTATTATTTCAAATATTTCCTTTTGAAATTATATTTTATACAAAACTTTTTACACCAAGTGACGACGATTACATTGAATCTCGTCAACCCCGTCTGTCCCGTTAATTTGAATCCATTGAATTAAAAAAATATATCACAAAGTAAGTACTAAAAGATCTTTTTCTTCTGCTTGGTGTAAGCCTTGTGGCGTAGTGTGTGTTTTTAAGAGGGATTAGCCTCTCGATTCCCAGCTGTCGATTCATCTCTTTGGTGGTCTGCTGTACATTGCAATGTGGGGGAGTCTGGATGGTTCCATTCTCCTCACATGCGCATACCATTGTCTCCTCCGTTGCCTTGTCTCCTTCGTTACCTAACGACATATTTGATCGTGCATATTTCATATTATTTTTTGATATCTCATCAAAGATGAAGAAGAATATGGAAGTCTGGGCATTTACGGGGCTTACGACCGTCATAGGCTGGTTTGAGTGATCACTTTACACACGTGTAACATTCACCAATTCTACCCAATATGGACAACCACACCACTCAAATTCTTGGAAGTTCTATATATATGAACCAATTTAGAAACCTTGTTCATGAATCACTAGAACTTCACTAGAGACATCTATTGGTGAGATGTAAAGAAGCTTTTTATTAAGCAGAAACTCTTATATTAGTATGTGAGATCCGAATCCTGGATTATAATCACACACATGAGAAACGCCAGAAAATACCATTTTCATTTTTATTATTAAGCTTATAATTTGACCAGATAATTTATTTACAACATTTTGAGTGTGTCCAAATACTTGTTCACAAAATCTGGATTATCTCCAATTACAGGAGCTATTTTCATATTATTTTTTGATATCTCATCAAAGATGAAGAAGAATATGGAAGTCTGGGCATTTACGGGGCTTACGACCGTCATAGGCTGGTTTGAGTGATCACTTTACATATTTCCCTTATCCTGGCGTTCCTTATTATTATCTCGTAGGCTCTTGCAGATACACTCTTTAGAGCAAGGGTGGCCAACCCGCGGCCCACGGGCCGCATGCGGGCCGCCAGGTGACTAATTGCGGCCCGCGGAGTATTTCGCATATTTTTTCTTTAAGTGTACTTTAAACCACCAAAAGAACATTCCACCGTGCGAAGTTCATATCATATCTCATATATGGAAGTATTTCACTATCGTGACAATTTCAAGACCCATATAATGGCGTCAAGTAGTAAAGACGTTGAACCAAAGAAGAGAAGAGTAACATAAGAAATAAAAAGTTTTCTGATTATTTTTTGTATTGCCTAATTCTAATTTAAAAAAACATGTTTCAGTCTCATTTTTGTTACATCTACAGATGATTTTTTTTTTAATGTAAAAAAAATTATCTAAATATATAAATATAAAGATATATATAATATATATATATATATATATATATATATACATATATATATATATATATATATATATATATATATATATATATATATATATATATATATATATATATATATATATATATATATATATATATATATATATATATATATATATATATAAATATATATACCCGTGCTCTATGCACCCTATGCACCCCAATGGTGCATCGGGCACTACATTATACAAACACAGTGTTAACACGAAGGAAAGGTGATCAGCCCTCCGCTTCAGATACCTGTCCAGGGTAATATTCAGTAAATATTATAGTGAAAAAATCTCTTATATTTATGTGACCCCCCTGGGAATCGAACCCGGGACCTCTAGAACGGTACCCGAGAGTATTGACCATTACACTACGGAGGCGGCGGGTTTATTATGGTATCTATTTCTAATAACGAGTCGCTTAGGCTCACAGAAATAGTTTAATATCAAATATTGCTTGCTTATTTGCTCTACTTCACCATACCAGTCTGATGATGTCGGTAACGACGAAACCCGGTCGCTGGTCAAATAAAAAAGTGGAAAAGCTAAAAATATTGGTTTTAATCTAATAATAAATTATGGTGAAGTGAAGGGTTAAGTGTAGGGGTGTGTAATGAATGAAAAACACTGTTATTAAGTTTTAAAAAAATTAAACAACAAATATGCGTAAATATAATATCCATTTGCGCGTTTCCTCATTCATTTTTTTTTTAATTTTCCTTTACAATAAAACTGTATTTGATTATAGAATTAATGTTACAAACGTTTTTTTGTATTTTTTATGGACACGCGTATTAAGCATGAAAAAGTAATTTTGGGCGTAATTATGAAAAAAAAACTCATTTTGTATGAAAATTCCTCAAATTTTATGCTTAAAAATCGTATTTAAACCATGGAAATTCGTGGAATAAACATTAGTTCCTTCTGCGAAGTTCTTCCAACGGTACACCATGAAGTCTGCTCTACTTTTCTTGGTGATTGCCAGCGTGGTAGCTTTGGGACACGTAAGACATTCATTATTTATTTTATCTTTATCGTATATTAACTTTATCAACAACAAAAATCACGATCAGGTATGCCAAACACTTCAAAGTGGTCAGGTTAGAAATCGTAATAATCGGCGGGTATGTATGAGGAGATGCATGAACTTGGAAGAGGCGAAGAATGTTTGCAAAGACAGAGTGGTGTGGCGTTCTATTCTCTCTGCCTACCCTTGCGGTATTCACATTCATTATTCGTATTTTAAGATATTTCATTCAGTGATGAATTTTACAGCCTTTCGTTGTATGAATTAGATTTTAGAAGGGTTAATTACTTTTTTTTTAATCTATTTAAATTTTTGCTTACATTATTTGTTATTTATTAATTTTTAAACAATAAAATCACAAATATTTCTCTTATTTAAAAAATGTGCTATACGCATGTCTAGCGTATAAGGTAGAACAGCTTCTAATCTCTTAAGAATAACCTTCAGGTTTAAAAACATTTATTTTCCTACTCGCAATTACTACATACCTTCCTTCGTTCCGATCCTTCTTGGCGAAGAGTTACGAACAACAGTTTTATCTACATAAAAAAATTGATTGATTTTTCACTGTATTTTCACTCCAAGAAAGAATAAGGAATACCAGGATAAGAGAAATAGTCGCTAGGTAGGGAAGGCAACGAAGAGGACAATGGTATGCGCATGTGAGGAGAATGGAACCATCCAGACTCCTCCACTATTCTGCAAACTCAAAGGTAGACTACTAAAAAAGTTGATTAACAGCTGGGAATCGACATCCTAGGAGATTAATCCTTCTTTAAAAAAAGAACTTGCCAGAAGACCTACATTAAGAGAAACATAAGAATAAAAAGAAGTTTTATCCACGACACCTCATTCATATGTACCTTTTTTAAGATTTCGATAATATTACTTTCAATTACAATTTGGTTTTATTTGATTTGATTATTGACTCTAAGTGTTTGATTTTCAGGGTACCGCTACATACCAAGCGTTTTTGACTCAAGACGCCTGCGCAAGGTACACGAAAGTCAATCCAGACCTCGCGGAGCAACTCAGAGATCATAACTACTCGAGTGAGAGCTTCATCTTGAAGAAGTACGTTATGTGCGTGTACAAAACCCTGGAAATGTTGAACAACGATGGAACTATCAACTTCACCGTAGCCAGTCAATATTATACCGGTCTTCTTGGCACCGCTAAGTTCGGCTTGGACTTGGCCGTCTGCAACGAACGGAAGGCCATCACCAAAATAGGCAGGCTGTACAGGATTCTCCAATGCCTCAACGTCATAGATTTTGGTTATATCACAGTGCTGGATCATTACGACGATTGAGATGCTGAATTTGATTTTCTTAAAAAGTATTTTGTATAATGTATTTACTCGTATACGTTTATAATAAAACATGAACTTGTTTTTTGCGTGAGAAAATATATGTTATACGATAATTATTTATTTTATTTAAATATTGAAACTAAGATTATGTATTCATGCCTACATTTTATTTCAAATATGAAACTTATAAAAAGCATACTTAGAAATTGTCTTATGAACGAGAACCTGGAGACGTGCTAAAATGCAAGAGGCAACGACATTGTTCGCAACAAGAAGTGTTTTTTTAATACCTTACTTTAAAACATTTTTTCAATATCTAAACTAACCATCACCCCGCTTCCCCGCAATGGTAGACAGAAAGAATATAAGTCTTAGTATTTACAGGGTTTATGACTTGTTATAGGCTGGTTAATTGATCACTTAACCCAAGTGTAACATTCACCATTCAACCTTTGATTCACAATCACTCTACTCAATTTTAACTCCTAGACGCAACTTAATACGATGAATCTCATGACACAGTATATATGAGTTCACAACAGCAATCTTTGTTGGATTAAGAAATATTTATTTTGCAGAGGTCCTTTCAATTAGATATATGCAAGATCTGAACCCTGGATCATTTTTACTTACTGAAAAATACCTGATAACTTGATTTTAAATTTACATTTTGAGTGTGTCCAAATACTTGTTCACAAATCTGGATTATCTCCATTTATAGTTTTTTTTATATTATTTTTTGATATCTCATCAAAGATGAAGAAGAATATGGAAGTCTGGGCATTTACGGGGCTGTGAGTATAATCCAGGATTCGGACCTCACATACTAATAAAAGAGCTTCTGCTTAGAAAAACTTATTTTCATATCACCAAAAGTTGTCTCCAGTGAAGTTCTTGTGATTCAAGAAGAACGTTTCAAAAAAATTGAAAAGTGTGGTTGTCTATTGACCCCATTATAATTGGTAGAATTGGTGAATGTTACACGTGTGTAAAATAATCACTTAAAACAGCCTATGACGGTCGTCAGATACGTAAATACCCATACTTCTATATTCTTCTTCATCTTTGATGAGATGTCAAAAAATAACTTGATTTTTTTATGAAGCTTTCATCTGCATTCACCATACCCTGTATTCATATACATAATTCCGCCAGCTTTTCTTATAAACAACACAACAAATAACTCCTAATGTGTGAATACCCACATTTGTAAACAAGTATTTGGACAAACTCAATATCAAATTTAAATTCAAAATGAATACATTTGGTTTTTTTTAAAAATCTGCAATAAATGTCCTAAAAAGGAGGTTTTCCGGATTGATTACAACAGTGCTGAGCCCGCAACCGGTGTGCCGTGAACCGGATATAGGTGTGCCACGATCAAATTCAATGCATTTGACATTTTACAATTTTTCATTATGTATTTAATGACACGATGACAAATTATTTTTCATAATATTGTCTGTTTTTCAAAATGTAGGATTTAATAATTTAACCTCTCTCTCTCTCAACCCTTATCCGCACTCCAATAGTGAATAGGGCACTGCATCATATAAACGCAGAGTTATCTTGATGGTTACCACATGAAGGAAAGGTGATTAGCCCTCCGCTTCGGGTACGCATTTAATAAATATTATACTGAAAAAATCATTTATATTTATTTCACCCCTCCCCTGGAAATCGAACCCGGGACCTCTAGAACGGTAGATGAGAGTGCTGACCATAACACTACGGATGCGGATAATAATTACTACAATGAAATAATTTTTCAATGGTCCATGTACTTTAGCTTTTAGTGTGCCGCGGAATACTAGGAAGAATTTTAGTGTGTCGTAGGTAAGAAAACTTTAACCAGGTTATTTTAATCTCATCTACTTTTTATTTATAAAAAACAGTGTAGTTAAAAGATTAATTAAATAATTAAATTCATTTCCCAGACATTTCTAACGCTGTTTCTCTCCAATAAAGAGACTAAGTTTTTGTGCTTTCGGAGTGTTTATATATATATATATATATATATATATACATATATATATATATATACATATATATATATATATATATATATATATATATATATATATATATATATATATATATATATATATATATATATATATATATATATATATATATATATATATATATATATGTGTATATATGTATATATATATATATATATATATATATAATATATATATATATATATATATATATATATATATATATATATATATATATATATATATATATATATATATATATATATATATATATATATATATATATATATATATATATTTATTTATTTATATATTAAATCATTGAATATATAGAACCCAAAAATACACATTAACATTGAGTCAATGAAATTCATTTTCAAAACACTAGGATAAAATTGAAAAGCATGAATGATTTGCGAAACAGAAGTTTGCCGTTGTAATTTTATTGGCGCTTAGTAAAATAGACAATAAGTACACATATAACGTACCGGTACATACTTTATAAAAGGGTATTTTTGTAACTAAATCGAATTCAATCATCGTATTCATCCAGCACCGTGATATAAGCATGATCGATGTCGTTCAGGCATTGGAGAATCCTGTACAGCCTGCCTATTTTGGTGAAGGCCTTCCGTTCGTTGCAGAGGGCCAAGTCTACTCCGAATTTAGGGGTGCCGAGGAGGTTGCCATAATACACACTGGCCACGACGAAGTTGATAGTTCCATCCTTGTTCACCATGTCGAGGGTCTTGTGCACGCACATCACGTACATCTTCACGATGAAGCTCTCATTCGAGTAGTCGTGGTTTCTGAGCTTCTGCGCTAGAACTGGATTGACGTTATATTGATTAGCGCAGGCATCTTGAGCCAGAAACGCGCCATAGGTGGCAGAACCCTGAAAATAAAACAATAAGGTGTTAATTTTTTATTTAATTTGCATATTAATTTATGCAATATACTTACAAGACAATCGATACTTTTATTATTTTTTATTGATACCGTGTATTTGTGAATAAGAATAGTGTCATATTCCTTGTGATTGTATATGGGAATCAAGTTGTGGTATTATAGAAATTGAATCGTGAACTTATGACTTTTAATCAGCTCGAAACAAAACTAATGAACCACAGCCGAATTCTTGTAATTTATAAATTAAAAAAAAAAATTCAAACAAACATCATATATTCTGTTCTAGAGATTGGTAGTAGTAATAAATATAGTATTTTATCCTAATATTTGATTAGTCATTTTGCTATATTGGTTTTCCTTACGAAATTCGAATCATACTACATAATTAAATTTCATACGAACATCACACACACACACACACACACACACACACACACACACACACACACACACACACACACACACACACACACACACACACACACACACACACACACACACACATTCATTCATTTGCTAGATCTACACTGAATATTTTGTACTAATCTTTATGTTTCTGCGGTTAGCTATAATTGGCTTGTTTAATGTATATTTTTTTATTTTTTTGTTTTACATATGATTCTGTTGTTAACCCTTATAAAAAATAAAAAATAAAAATCGCTAATTCAAAGTTTTTTTTCATCTCCAGTTTATAGGCATTTGTAAAAATGTTGTTCATTCATGCTGTATATAAATATTTATTGATTGTTTTTTTGTTTATATTTATAACCAAGCACTATAAACTAAATAACAACCATCACGCCTCTTCCCCGTAGGGGTAGACAACTCTGTCTTTGGTTACATTCTTCGCCTTTTCCACATTCATGCATCCCCTCATACATACCCGACGATTATTTCGACTCTTACCCTGACCGTTATTTAAACACCTGATCGTGCCAAGTTTTTTTTCGGTCTTTCATTGCTTCTTTTTCCAACTTCATTCGTCTCATGAATTTGTTTTACTCGTTCATTCGTTCCACATGTCCAAACCATCTCAACACAACTTACTTTATTTTATCAATTATGGTTATCTCAGCTTTGCATTCCTTATTTCACCATTCGAACATCTATCATATAAAACATGGTTTTGCCGCACACTAAATCACTAAATCAATGAAGTTATCATTGATTTAGTCATTGTTCTGACGAAGAGACGGGTACGCCTCGAAACCGATTGGAAATAATCTTAGTGAGTGGTTATATACTAACATTACAAAAAAAATGTAAAAAAAAGGAAAATTTACTATGATCATAATGTAAATGTAAAAAATATTACTAAAAATTTTTTTGTTTTTGAAAAATTGAATAAATAAATATCTTACATGTCCCAAAGCAACCACGCTGGCAATCACTAAGAAAAGGAGAGTAGTCTTCATGGTGAACTGCTGGAAGAACTTCGCAGAAGGAACTGTTAATATTTCTACCAATTTCCATGGTTTAAATACGATTTTTAACTGAAAATAATAAGGATTTACATATTCAATTAATTTTTTTTACGTAAAATTTTACGAAAACCTTTTTTGCTGTAAACTATCTCATTCTACACGTGAATCTACAAACAAAACATTGATATAAATACAAATATCTGACGTACAATAATTATTTACGTACTTAATCGTTGATACGAATACGTACCTAATATCATTAATTTCCTTGAAAGCGTCGAAGTAGGCGGTTTCATTTTTTGAGGTGTTATTATTTCAAACATTTCCTTTTGAAAACATATTTTATACAAGACTTTTTACACCTTGGTGTAACGTCACTTGTGTGTAACGTCACTTTTTACACCTTGGTGTGACGTCACTTGTGACGTCGGTAAAATTTAGTTCTGTCAACCCCGTCTGTTCCGAGATAATCAAACCCTATTGAATTTAAAACAACAATATAAAATATAATTAATTCTGTACACAGTCAAACAAGAAAATGAAATGTTTAAATACATACATTATTTTTCAAATGATGATTTTTTTATACATTTATTTCGACAGATAGTCAATATAGGTGAACAAAAATAGTTGGGTAATTACAGGGCTTATGTCATGTCGTAAGCTGGTTAAATGACCTCTTTATACACGTGATGCATTCACCATTCTACCAGTGATTGAGAATCACCCTACAATTTTTTTTAAACTCCTATATTTATCATTAATCTAAATCCAACAAAGATGGTTCTCTTTAACTCATATCGCTCACTCCTTTCAAGAACGTCATAAATCAACTAACTTGATTTTTCAGGAGAACGCATTTAAAGTTTGAAAATATAATACAATGTATTAAAAATAAATATCTAGCCACTTATTGAACTTAACAGTGTGCAACATGTATTTTTAGGTAAAACCTGGTGGTTTTTTCTCCATTGGAAATATATTTAGTATATTTTTAAAAAAATTATTAAACAATACCTTTTCTTCAAAATGCAAAAAAAAACACTTTCTGCCTTGTAGCGGGTAAATATTGAGTTAAAAATATGCCGCTTTTACTATAGTACATTTTCTGGGCACTCCGAAAACATGCACAACTGAAAATTGATGATCTTTTATTTATTTTTTTTGTATGACGTTCTTGAAAGGATTGAGCGATATGAAGTGTCATGAGATGAATTGAATATTATTATTCTTAATATTTAAAAAACTACTTTTTTTTAACCACTTTTTGAAAAAGTCTTGATAAAGAAGCGGTTAGCTTCGAAACCGGTAGGCATTAAAATCAAGTTATAAAAAAATATTTCTAGTAATTTTAAAACAAAGTTACATTTTAATTATAAAATGGAAAATCACAAGGTTTCTGCTTAATAAAAGCTTTCCTCATCCTACCATAGATGTCTCTAGTAAACTCTCGCTTAGTGTGTTTCGAGTTCGATCAATGTATCTAGAAGTTTCTATTGTAGAATTTGAGTAGTGTGGTTGTCAATCATGAGTAGAATTGGTGAATATTACACGTGTGTAAAGTGCACATTTAACCAAGCCTATGACGGTCGTAAGCCCTGTAAATGCCCAGACTTATATATTTTTCTTCGTCAATGTTGGGATGTTAAAAAAAATGTAAAAATAACTCCCGATTGGAGTAAATTCAGATTTGTGAAAAAGTATTTGGACACACTCAAAATGTAGTCGCTTATTTCCTCTCTCTCGACATATCGCTATATATGGTATGAAACGTTTTGATTTTTATCACTAGTCTATTTTTGATTGGCTGGAAGATTTTCTTTTATTTATTTTCTGTACTTGAAGTTTAAATAAATAAGTAAATAAATATCGGAGTGGAGCTATGGTAGAGTAAAGGGTTAAGTGTAGGGGTGTGTTAGTGATTTGTGGTGAAGGAAAATGAACTGTTATAAAATAATAAAAAAACAACAAATGTGCGTAATATATAAGATACAATTACGCGTTACCTCTTCCATTTTTTATAAATTTTCTTTTAAAATAAAACTGTATGTGATTATAGAATTAATCTTACAGCCGTTTTTATATATTTTTATGGACACGCGTATTAGGTATGAAAAAGTATTTAAAGCATTATTATGAAAAAAAACTCATTTTGTATGAAAATTCCTCAAATTTAATGCTTAAAAATCATATATAAACTATGGAAATTCATGGAATAATCATCAGTTCTTTTTACGAAGTTCTTCCAACAGTTCACTATGAAGACTACTCTCCTTTGCTTAGTGATTGCCAGCGTGGTTGCTTTGGGACATGTGAGATATTAATTCAATTATTTTATCTTTTTCTTATCTTATATTCTCATCAAAAAGAAGATAAACTCTTCGTTATCGAATTTGATTTAATAGTTTTTTTCATGTGAGAGAATTTTATTTATTTTTTAAGAATATAAATCTTGGGTGTGTCAAAATCCATGTTTTCAAGTCTGGGTTTCTCCAATCGGGAGTAATTATTACATTTTGGCATCTCGACATAGATGTAGAAGAATATGAATGTCTTACTTAACCAGTAAGACGTCAGTAAGTTGTCCGCCTCCGTAGTGTAATGGTCAGCACGCTCGGCTACCGCACTGGAGGTCCCGGGCTCAAATAAATATAATTGATTTATTCACTCTTATATTTATTCAATTTTACCCTGGGGAAGTGTAGGGCTGATCACCTTTCATTCATGTGGTAACGATCAAGATAACACTGCATTCATATGATGCAGTGCCCTATGCACCTACATAAATATATTTACACGCGATATTATTCTTATTTCAAGAGATTTCATACAGTTTCGCAGATGAATTTCACTACCTTTCGTTGTATGAATTTTTAACTGGTTGATTAATATTTTTTTGGGAAAAAGTTTGATATAAAATTTGGGAATTTGAAAAATAAGAAGATGTTTTATCCACGACACCTCATTCAGACGTACCTCTTTTGAAATTTCGATAACAATGCTTTCGACTGTTTCAGTTTTTTTTTCTTGTATTATTTGAATTGATTATTGACTCTAAGTGTTTGATTTTCAGGGTACCGCTACATACCAAGCGTTTTTGACTCAAGACGCCTGCGCAAGGTACACTAAAGTTAATCCAGACCTCGCGGAGCAACTCAGAGATCACAACTACTCGAGTGAGAGCTTCATCTTGAAGATGTATGTCATGTGCGTGTACAAAACCCTGGACATGTTGAACAAAGATGGAACTATCAACTTCACCGTAGCCAGTCAATATTATACCGGCCTTCTTGGCACCGCTAAGTTCGGCTTGGACTTGGCCGTCTGCAACGAACGGAAGGCCATCACCAAAATAGGCAGGCTGTACAGGATTCTCCAATGCCTCAACGTCCTAGATTTTGGTTATATCACAGTGCTGGATCATTACGACGATTGAGATGCTGAATTTGATTTTCTTTAAAAGTATATTGTATAATGTGTTTACTCGTAAACGTTTATAATAATACATGAACTTGTTTTTTGCGTGAGAAAATATATGTTTTACGAAAAAATTTTATTTTATTTAAATATTGAAACTAAGATTATGTATTCATGCTTACATTTTATTTCAAATTTGAAACTTATTAAAAGCAAACTTAGAAATTGTCTTATGAACGAGAACCTGGAAACGTGCTAAAAATGCAAGAGGCAAGGACATTGTTCGCAATAAGAAGTGTTTTTTTGGATACCTTACTTTAAAGTTTTTTCTAATGTAAACTAACCATCACGCCGCTTCCCCGCAACGGTAGACAGAAAGATAGGGCTGTGATTATAATCCAGGATTCGGACCTCACATACTAATAAAAGAGTTTCTGCTCAAAAAAAAAACTTCTTTTTATATCACCAAAAGATGTCTCTAGTGAAGTTCTTGTGATTCAAGAATAATGTTTCAAATTTGTTTCATAAATATAGAACTTCCAAGAATTTGAATAGTGTAGTTGTCTATTGACCCCATTATATGGGTAGAATTGGTGAATGTTACATGTGTGTAAAGTGATCACTTTAACCAGCCTATGACGGTAGTCAGCCCCGTAAATGCCCAGAATTCTATATTCTTCTTCATCTTTGATGAGATGTCAAAAAATAATATGAAAAATACTCCTATAATTGGAGATAATGAACAAGTATTTGGACACACTCAAAATGTTGTAAATTTAAAATCAAGTTATCAGGCATTTTTCAGTAAGCAAAAATGATCCGGGGTTCAGATCTTGCATTTATCTAATTAAAAGGATCTCTGCTAAATTAAATCTTTCTCAATCCAACAAAGAGCTGTTGTGAATTCATATGTACTGTGTCATGAGTTTCATCGTGTATCTAGGAGTTAAAAAATTGTGATTGATTGTGAATCATAGGTAGAATGGTGAATCTTACACTTGTGTAAAGTGATCAATTAACCAGCCTATAACAAGTCATAAACTCTGTTAATATTCAGACTTCTATTCTTCCTGTCTACCATATCGGGGAAGCGGCGTGATGGTAAGTTTAGATATTTATTTTATTTTTATATGGTATCCAAAAGAACACTTCTGATTGCGAACAATGTCCTTGAATGAAGCTTTCATCTGCATTCACCATACCTGTATTCATATAATTTCACCAGTTTTTCTTATTAACAACACAACAAATAACTCTTAATGGGTGAATATCCACATTTGTACCTACCATAAACAAGTATTTGGACATACTCAGTATTAAATTTAAATTCAAAATGGAAAGGTGTTGCCGCACAGCGACTGCCGAATCAATTAATGACAATTTATTTTAATTCGTAATGCGACACCTTCCATGGTTTTCCAATATAAATATGGCACAAGATTTAAAAAAAAACATATGTCCTAAAAATGAGGTTTTCCGGATTGATTACAACAGTGCTGAACCCGCAACCGGTGTGCCGTGAACCGGATACAGGTGTGCCGCGATCAAATTCAATGTATTTGACATTTTACAATTTTTTATTATGTCTTTAATGACACTATGACAAATTATGTTTCATAATATTGTCTGTTTTTCAAAATGTAGGATTTAATAATTTAACTATCTCTCTCTCAACCCTTATCCGCACCCCAATGGTGAATAGGGCACTGCATCCTATAAACGCAGAGTTATCTCGATGGTTACCACATGAAGGAAAGATGATTAGCCCTCCGCTTCGGGTACGTATTTAATAAATATTAGACTGAAAAAATCATTAATATTTATTTCACCCCTTCCCTGGAAATCGAACCCGGGACCTCCAGAACGGTAGATGAGAGTGCTGACCATAACACTACGGATGCGGATAATAATTACTTTAATGAAATAATTTTTTAATGGTCTATGTACTTAAGCTTTTGGTGTGTCGCGGAATACTAAGAATTTTAGTATGTCGTAGGTAAGAAAAGGTGGCAGAGCACTGGATTACAGGGTTTCGTTTATTTCGTAATTCATTTTCAAAACACTAGGGTAAAATTAAAAAGCGTGAGTGATTTGCGAAACATATGTTTGCCGTAGTAATTTTATTGGCGCTTAGTAAAATAGACAATAAGTACATATATAACGTACTGGTACATACTTTATACAAGGGTATTTTTGTAACTTAATCGAATTCAATCATCGTATTCATCCAGCACCGTGATGTAAGCAGGATTGATGTCGTTCAGGCATTGGAGAATCCTGTACAGCCTGCCTATTTTGGTGAAGGCCTTCCGTTCGTTGCAGAGGGCCAAGTCTACTCCGAACTTAGGGGTGCCGAGGAGGTTGCCATAATACACACTGGCCACGACGAAGTTGATAGTTCCATCCTTGTTCACCATGTCGAGGGTCTTGTGCACGCACATGACGTACAACTTCACGATGAAGCTCTCATTCGAGTAGTCGTGGTTTCTGAGCTTCTGCGCTAGAACTGGATTGACGTTATATTGATTAGCGCAGGCATCTTGAGCCAGAAACGCGCCATAGCTGGCTGAACCCTTAAAAGAAAACAGTGGGGTATTAATATTTTATAATTTATATTTGGTGCAATAACTTTGTGATTTTCCGCTTTATTTTTAAACCACTACCTTAGCTCTTTTTATTGACATCTCATCAAAGATGAAGAAGAATATGGAAGTCTGGGCATTTACGGGGCTGACGACCGTCATAGGCTGTAATTAACTCCTGTAATTGGAGATAATCCAGATTTTTCAAACAAGTATTTGGACACACTCAAAATCCTGTCAATATTTTTTTAATTGCGTATATTTATTTTGACGACCCAGTTAGTCGAACCCCGGTCTCTTAGAATGGAGCCAAACGTTCTAAGAGACCACCACACTTTGTAAGGAGATAATTATTTTATTAAAATTAAACACTTGAATAATCCACTTAGTCGAGTTTTATTTTTATTTACGACTAGTTTCAAAAACGACAATTGTTTTTAACTTCTGGTACAAATTAAAACTTAATGTTTTAATTTGTACCAGAAGATGAAAACAATTGTCGTTTTTCGAAATTAGTCGTAAATAAAAATAAAGCTCGATTAAGTGGATTATTCAAGTGTTTAATTTTAATAAAATAATCATGTCATTCCACAAAGTTAATGCCGAATCAATTAATAATATAGGAGATATTTTTTTTATAAAATAGAGACTGGTTTATAATACTTATGTTTCTTATAATACTAATGCTTGTATTTTTAACGAAAATTACCTAAATATTTTTACGAGAAAATACTTACCGTACTAGAAATAAGGATAAAATAAACTGCTATTTTTGAAAAAAATCGAAACGCAAAATTGTATAATGTACAAGGGTTTGAAAATAAATTATATGATGATATTCCTGAATGTATGAACATTATTTTAATATTTTGTCGACTATCAGAAGATATAATTACGAATATATTTATATGATGTAAATAAAGTTTTAATTTTTTTTATTAATTTTAATATTTTCATTTCAAACCCTTATCCGCACCCCAATGGTGCATAGGGCACTGCATCATACAAACGCAGTGTTATCTTGATCGTTTACACATGAAGGAAAGGTGATCAGCCCTCCGCTTCAGGTACCAGTCCAGGGTAATATGGAATGAATAAAGGAGTGAAAAAAATCACTTTTATTTTATTGACCCCCCTGGGAATCGAACCCGGGACCTCCAGAACGGTAGCCGAACGTGCGGACCATTACACTAATATAACCTAACTAAAAAAAAAATAACATAAATTTAGCTAATATGGGTTAGTCGAAATGACGTCAAAAATTACGTTATTACTAGTTTATATTAATTTATTCTATTTCGTATTACGTTTTACGTATAACGCACTAAATGCGTAGTTCGTGACGAACACGTGATGCGCACATTACGTATTCATTATGAACTACGCATCAATTACTATGTATAATGTAACACATTTGCGTAGTGCGCATCACGTTTTACGTATAACGTATAACGTATTTTGAATAACGTATTTTATTTAAATGAGAATTAGTTTATTATTAGAATTTGTTTATAATTTATTTTTGAGGCACTTACATTGTGATTTTCCATTTCTTTATTAATTTAAATATAGCTTTGTTTAAATCACAAAAAGTATTTTAACTAACAAACTAACTAACCATCGCGCCGCATTCGATTCCCTCTGCTTCCCCGCAAGGGTAGGCAGAGAGAATCGAACGCCACACCACTCTGTCTTCCAAATTCATGCATCTCCTCATATATACCCGACGATTATTACGACTCCTCACCCGGCCGCTTTCAAGTATTTGACATACCTGATTGTGAGAAATTTACCTCGGTCTTCCTCTGCTTCTTTTTCAAACTACATTCCCCTCATAAAATTTGTTAAACCGTTCTTTCCTCACTCATACCTTCCACATGTCCAAACCATCTCAACACACCTTTCTTAATTCTATTGTTTTAATTAATATTTTACTACAACTTTATCATAATGTCTACCGGTTTCGAAGCTAACCGCTTGTTTATAAATTTGATTAATACTAAAACACTATCTACTTTTAAAAAAAAAACAAGATATTTTAATGGCTTTATTTTTTATGTTGATAAGCAGTCACAGTTAAAAGGGATCATGGATTTTATTCAACGGAAAAATCGTTTACTTGTGTATTTATAAGTCTGGGCATTTTCGGTCGTCAGCCCCATAAATGCCCAGACTTCCATATTCTTCTTCATCTTTGATGAGATGTCAAAAAATAATATGAAAATAACTCCTGTAATTGGAGATAATCCAGATTTTGTGATCAAGTATTTGGACACACTCAAAATGTTGTAAATAAATTATCTGGTGAAATTATAAGCTTAAATAATAAAAATGAAAATGGTATTTTCTGGCGTTTCTCATCTGTGTGATTATAATCCAGGATTCGGACCTCACATACTAATATATAAGAGTTTCTGCTTAGTAAAAAGCTTCTTTATATCTCACCAATAGATGTCTCTAGTGAAGTTCTAGTGATTCAAGAACAAAGTTTCTAAATTGGTTCATATTTATTTTTTTGGCATTTACTTTGTAGTAAAACATGATCAAATCTTAAATAAAGACGTTTGTTTTTAACCACTTGCGATTTATATTTATAAAATAAGATAAAAACTTTGTAGTTTTTTCTACATTAATTTTATTTGACCAGCAACCGGGTTTCGTCACAACCGACATCACTAGACTATGTCGGTAACGACGAAACCCAGTTGCTGGTCAAATAAAATTAATGTGCAAAAAACTAAATAGTTGTTAGTTTATTCTATTAAATGCAGTTCCACCAAGAAATGTCAGCACAAAACTTTAATCTAAGAAATCGTATTAAATCACTTTAAATTAAAGTAGAATATGGTATGATATACACAGCAAAAGATTAAAGATAACAAAAATAATAAGATTGTTTTAAGTAGAAATTGTATAAAAAATGTAATTTTACAAAATTAAATAAAAATTCAATTGAAAAAAATACATTCACGAAGGGATTGTCCTTGCAAAGAGACTACGTCTCGAAACCTGTTTACAAAAATCTCAGTGAGTCTACAAATTTTATTAAAATGAAACAGTTGAATAATCCACATTATCGAGTTTTATTTTTATTTACGACTAGTTTCGAAAACGACAATTGTTTTTATCTTCTGGTACAAATTAAAACTAACGAATAAAAATATATGTAGGTGTACATATAGGTTTATAAATATAGGTAGGGGGGTTAAGGAAGAACATATTTTGTGAAAGGAAACATTGATAATAATGGTGACATATTTTGAAACAGTATATTATTAATTATTGTTTTATCTGAATTTAAATTTTTATGTTTTTCTAAATTGTCTAAATTATTCATGACTTGACATTTATTTGTAACAGAGTGAAATAATTTAAGTGTATGAGAGTCAAATGAGTGGTTAGTTTCCATGATATGATTTGCAAATTCCGAAAAATTATTACTCGTTAGTCCACGACGATGTTCTCTAATTCTAATTCTAAGACTTCTCGCAGTTTGGCCAATATATATTTTTTTGTTGTATACAAACATTACATACATTTTTTTAAATATAAAAAATTAAAATTGACTGATACCATACTATAAATACTATGAATATTTAAAAAATCTTTAATTTTGTAAAAATATTAAATAAATAAATATCTTACATGTCCCAAAGCAACCACGCTGGCAATCACTAAGAAGAGGAGAGTAGTCTTCATGATGAGTAGTTGGAAGAACTTCGCAGCAGGAACTGATGATAATTCCACGAATTTCCATGGTTTATATACGATTTTCAAACCTTAAATTATGAGGATTTACATATTCAATATGTTTTTTCATGTAAAAAATTGATGAATTCCTTTTTTATTATAATACATCCATTTTTACGCGTAGATCTATAAATACATCTATGATTTCAATGCAAAATATCTGACGTACTACACATATCTACGTGTTCGTACATTATCGTTAATACGTATATATATATATATATATATATATATATATATATATATATATATATATATATATATATATATATATGTATATATGTTTGTTATATCAACAATTTCGGACAGTATCGGAGTAGGTGATTACATTTATTCTGAGATTATTTCGAACATTTTCCTTGGAAATTCTTCTTTTTCATGTGTCTTCCCCGACGTTGATCACTCGGGAGAAATCTTGTATGACCTGAGCAGTACGAAACAGCTCCTATACATCCCTCATCCAGGTCCACTCTGAAATGTTCCGAAGCAAGGAAAGCTGCCTTCCAACCCCTCTGGAACCCTCAATCTTCCCTTTTTATGACCAGTTGTAGGATAGCATACTTTTCACCTGTCATCATATGACCAAAATACCAAGTTTTACGTAGCTTGATTGCTGTGAACAATTCTAGCTGTGCATTTGCTCTACGCAGTACTTCAACTTTTTTTTATAATGTCAGGCCATTGAAAGCTGTGCCACCGCATGCCCAGATCTGATACAGAAGCATCTAGGCTTCCTGACAGATCTGCTCTTGCTAAGCAATTTTTTAAACTAAGTTGCGAAATTTATTGAAAATGTGAAACAATATTAATTTGTATCCCGATTTTACTGTGAATTTACATATAAAAGCTTTCACTGCCAATCTAAATACATACAAGTTTTTGAATCCACCACCAAATTTTCTAGAAGTACCCCGGTGCATGCAGTGAAAGAGATTAGTATTTAGTTCAATTAGTCAGCTAGATCCGACTCCAACCCGACGCTGACCAGCACACAGACACCCACAGCCCC
>NW_028281960.1:85000-105202 GCF_059751285.1 Brachycentrus maculatus
ACCATCCAGATTCCCCCACATTGCACTGCATGGCTAACTCCGAGGTAGACCACAAAAAAATGGATTGACAGCTGGGAATCGACATCGCAGGAGGCTAATCCCTCTTTAAAAACAGGCCACAAGATCTACATTAAGAGAAAACGAAGAATAAGAAGAAGTTTTATACACGACACCTCATTCATACGTACCTCTTTTAAGATTTTGATAAGAATGCTTTCGTCTGATTTTTGTTTTGTATTATTTGATATGATTATTGACTCTAAGTGTTTGATTTTAAGGGTTCTGCTTCATACCAAGCGTTTTTGACTCAAGACGCCTGCGCAAGATACACTAAAGTCAACCCAGACCTCGCGGAGCAACTCAGAGATCATAACTACTCGAGTGAGAGCTTCATCTTGAAGATGTACGTCATGTGCGTGTACAAAACCCTGAACATGTTGAACAATGATGGAACTATCAACTTCACCGTAGCCAGTCAATATTATTACAATTTTCTTGGCAGCGCTAAGTTCGCTGTAGACTTGGCCGTCTGCAACGAACGGAAGGCCATCACCAAAATAGGCAGGCTGTACAGGATTCTCCAATGCCTCAACGTCCTAGATTTTGGTTATATCACAGTGCTGGATCATTACGGCGATTAAGATGAATTTGATTTTCTTAAAAATTATTTTGTATAATATATATAAATTTTTATACATACGAGTACCATTTATAATAATACATGCACATATTGTTTATTATTCGAGAATAAAAATATTTGCTTACGAAAATTGTTTTATTTTATTTTTTAAAAAAAAAATCACGCCGTTTCCCAGCAAGGGTGAGCAGAGATAATACAATGCCACAGCACTTAATCTTTAAAAACATCATTGACCCCCTCCACATTCATACATATCCTACAACATTTTAAGTGTGTCTGAATACTTATTGACAAATCTGGATTATCTAAAATTATGGGAGTTTCATATTATTTTTTGACAACTCGACATCTGATTTCCATTTTCATCACCGTCTTTGTTGAAAATTCAACAAAAAAACTAGAGATTTTTAGTTGAAATTTCAACAAAAACGAAGAAAAATATGGAGGTCCGGCCATTTGCAAGGCTTACGATAACACAGTACACATGACTTCATAACAGCTATCTATGTTGGAATGAGGAAAGCTTTTATTACGCAGAGACTCTTTTATTTGTAAGATCCAAACCTCGGACTATTTCACATACTGAGAACCGCTACGTAACTCATAAATTAATTCATACATATACGTGTATGAATTAATTTATGAAATTCGAAAACCTGATTGCAAATTTCAATACAACCTATGCTATTATTTTTTAACATCTCATCAAAGATGAAGAAGAATATGGAAGTCTGGGCATTTACGGGGTTGACGACGGTTGGCACATTCTTCTGAGAGATCGCATTTCGACTACATTCAGTCTACTTTCATCCTTCTTTTGCCAACTCCATGTTTCATTTCCATACATTAGAGTTGGAACCAGGACTCCGTTGTGAACAGCCAGTTTAGCTTCCTCTGATAGGTTTTTATTTGCTTTAACTGATTTCAGTGCACCATTCACTTTGTTCCCAGCATTCACTCTCCTTTCTATGTCTTTATCAATCTTACCATCCCTAGAAAACATACTACCCAAATACACGAAATCATCTGCCTGTTTCATCATTTTATTAAAAAAAATCAACAACCAATCATTATTTCGCCTCGTTAGGGCATAATCAACCTTAATTGAAAATAAAATAAACAAATAAGTTGATCTTACATGACATAATTAGATTTTTGTATTTTAAATCGTGTATTCTTCTACAAATAAAACCCCTAATCAATAAATAAGATCCCATAGAACGTCGTAGTAATATAAAAAATATTTTTTTTATTTTTGTTATAGAACTGAATTTATAAAAATATTATTTTTGGTAGAACACTCTCCTTACTGTCCATTGTTTACTTCGTGTAATACCACTTTTTTTTCAAACTCTTTTTTGTGACTGCCGGTTTCGGAAAATCATTCCATCATCCGGTCATTAAAATAATAATAAAATTATTCAATTAAAATTATTAAATCGAAAATAAAATTATTACGATTTGACAGTTGCATAATTTTTTTTTTTTGAAAGAGACACTCAAAATGTTGTAAATAAATTATCTGGTCAATTTATAAGCTTAAATGTTAAAAATGAAAATGATATTTTCTGGCGTTTCTCATGTGTGTGATTATAATCCAGGATTCGGACCTCACATACTAATAAAAGAGTTTCTGCTAAGTAAAAAGCTTCTTTTCATCTCACCAATATATGTCTCTGGTGAAGTTCTAGTGATTCAAGAATAATATTTCAAAATTGGTTCATATATATAGAACTTTCAAGAATTTGAGTAGTGTGGTTGTCAATAATGGGTAGAATTGGTGAATGTTAAACGTGTGTAAAGTGATCACTTAAATCAGCCTATGACGGTCGTCAGCCCCGTAAATGCCAATACTTCCATATTCTTCGTCAACTTAGATGAGATGTCAAAAAAAATCAGATAATTATTGATAAATAATCACCTGTGGGATAATTGAAAAGATTAGGAAGAGTTCATTACTGTGGTATAGACATGTGGAGCGAATGAATAAAGGGAGAATGACTAAGAAAATATTTGTGGCGATTGTGAGCGGGAAAACAGAACGAAGAAAACCGAAAAAGACTTGGCACTGCCACTTAAAATCTGGTGGTGTCAAAAATCTGACACGAATGACTAGATGTATGGATGTGAAGGAGGCGAGGAGTGTATGTCAGGACAGAAGAGTGTGGCGTTCCATCCTTTCTGCCCACCCCTGCGGGGAAACGGCGTGATGGTGGTAGTAGTAGTAGTAGTAATTCGGATGAATTTCACCTATGCATGTTTGAAACGAATGAGCTGAATACTTCACTCATTGCTCACCAGATGGCGTAGCAATAGGCCATAATTTTTTCGCCTACTTCAAAATCCGCCAGATCCAAATTTATAAGATTTTAAAATAAATACTCTGCCGTAATGCCAATTGTGAGTTTTATTTTTTTAAATATTTATATACTTAAAAACGGCGTTGTATTTCAAATTCCGCTATCTTCACGAAACATGCCTTCTGAACCATTTCGCCCAATCAGAGAGCGAGGAGGGTCGAAAATTAAGATGACGTCATTATTGGTTTGTATCCCTTTTTTTGAGATACTGAAAAAAATCCAAAAAAATGGGAAAATTGTCTATTTCATAACATTTTATCAAATGATAGACAAATGTTTGAAACATAAATGTTACCCGGAGAATTTTGCATTTTTTGTAAATTCGGCTTACATGGATCTGGCGGATTTTGAAAGTAGGCGACACAATTCATGAATATATGGAAAACGTCACCGGTATTCGGTAGGGTATCAGATCAAGTTTTAAGAGTTAGTGCAATATGGATCTTCAATAATGGGCAGAATGGTGAACGTTACACAAGTGTAGGTGATCACTTAAGCCAGCCAAACGCAAGGACTTAATTTTTTTATTTTTTATTCGGGAATTGTACAGCTTACATTTTAAAAAAAATTAAATAAAACAATAGTTACATTAACAATAATAAACATTACATTACATTGACAGAAAATAGTTACGTTTAAAAAAAGCCAATTAAACAATTCCACAATCATGTTTAAAAACTATTAAAAAACATTCAGATATTAAACAAAAAAAAAAACAAAAAAAAGGGTATTATATAAAATAAAAGATTTAGCAGGAAGGAGAAGGAAAGGAGAGGAATTAATGAGGGTGGTCAAAGGATTTTTTTTTCTGGGTAAGAAGTTTAAAATATATTTATAAATATACACACATACATATACATACGCATACATACACACACACATATATATATATATATATATATATATATATATATATATATATATATATATATATATATATATATATATATATATATATATATATATATATATATATATATATATATATATATATATATATATATATATATATATATATATATATATATATATATATATATATATATATATATATATATATATATATATATATATATATATATATATATATATATATATATATATATATATATACACACATATACATATTCATTATATATACAGAAGAAAAATTGTCATGCACCGTTTACCCCCCACATATAACATAACTAGGTTATTGGTGGAGAGTAAACAGAGTATGACAACTTTCTACTAACCTCTTTTTTTATTATAGCAACACTTTTCCGGAAAATATCGATGTCATTAAATGTCTTGTTGTATGAGTCTATGATTCTATTAAGGGTGGTATTTTGTGAAAAAACTGTGTTGCACTATGGTACATGAAGAAGGTGAGTAGATTTAAGATCTGGGATGATCAAATTTCCATATATATGTGTTATATCGAGTTGAGACACTTTCAAAAACGGGAATCATTCCTCATTTCTTTTTATTTCCTACAACTATTTTTACTTTTCTTATATCCTGTATTTTTACTTTTCTTGTGTCCTTTTGTTATAATTATAATTTATTTATTCTTCTTCTTCATGAGCCCTTGTCTTCTACTGCTGGATATAAGCCTCTTCCCCTTCTTTCCATTTCCTCCGGTTGGTTGCTGCTTGCAGCCAGTTTTTACCCCCCATGGCGACTACATCGTCGGACCATCTTTGAGGTCTTCCGACACCTCTTTTGTTCTCCCAAGATCTCCATCGTAAAATTCTTGGGGTCCATCTTGTGGGTTCCTATCTTGCTGTATGTCCTGCTCACTGCTATTTGAGTTTTGCCACAAAATCCATGATGTCCTCTACCTTGGTTTTTTTCCTGGTTTATTCATTTTTATTTGATCCCTTAGACTAAAATCAAGCATGGGTATTCCCATGGATCGCTGTGTGCACTTGAGATTTTCTGCATTAATTGCATATGTGTTCACTGGCAGTGTGCAGGATTCATACACTTTTCTTTTTAGATCATGATCAGTGTGTCAAATGATTAAAAGAGGTCAGGCCAGGAGTTACTGATTCGGTGGGTATATGTATATGAATAAATGCATGACTACGAAACAGATGTAGAATGTTTGCAAAGGCAGAGTGGTGTGACGTTCTATTTTCTCTGTCTGCCCTTGCGATGAAGCGGCGTGGTGTTTTTTTAACATAAAAAATTTTAATTTCATATTTCTTTTATTTCTCATATGAAAAAACAATATGTTTACACATTATTACATACTGGTACGTAAACGAGAGTAAAATTTATACAAAATATTTTTTTTTAGCAAAACAACTTCATTCCTTGAAACATCTAATTATCTTAACCCCCAATGTGATCCAGTATAGTGATGTAATTAGGATTTTTGGCGTTGAGGCATTGGAGAATCCTGTACAGCTTGCCGATTCTGGTCAAGGCTTTTTTCTCATTGCAGACAGCCAAGTCTAAGCCGAACTGAGTTGAACCAGTTATGCTGTAATAATAATTATTAGCAGCCGCGAAGTTGATAGTCCCGTCATCGTTCAACATGTTGAGAGTTTTGTGCACGCACATGACGTACATCTTCAAGATAAAGCTCTCACTCGAGTAGTCATGATTTCTGAGTTGCTCCGCTAGATCAGGATTGACATTTGTGTACCTCATACAAAATTCCTGAGTGTAATATGCTTCGGGTGAAGTCGCACCCTGAAAAATAAATACTTGCTTTCAAAAATCAAATAAATTTATTTTATTTAAACTACATGTACAGAAAAGAAATAAGTACATGGCGGGCTTATTGCTCAAAAACAATATCTTCCAACCAACCAAAAACAGACTAGTGATATTGATCTAAACGTTTGACACCATATCGCTCACTCTTTTCAACAACGTCGTACATCAAAAACCTGATTTTTCAGGAGATCGTTTTTAAAGCTTAAGAATATAATAAAATGTATTAAAAAGAAATATCAAGTCACTGTCAGTGTACAAGTTATTGGGTTTCTTACTAGTTGGTTGAACTAACTTGTTTCTAACTAGTTGGTTTGAAACTAGTTGGTTGTTAATAAAAATGTGAGTGGATCAAAAAACAAAGACTTTTTATTTATTAAAATAATATATCAATATGATCCACAAAATTAATGCTTTCAATATTCAAAACGTTATTATCTTATACTTATAACAACTCTATATTTTTTGTAACTTAATTTTTTACTTGTAAAAGCCCTCTGGGCGTTTGTGGAAATAAACAAATAAATAAAAAGGAATAAGTTTAATAAATACTTCACCTATCCCTTGACTAATACATAGAAAACCTTACCGGTATGCGAAAGGACCTAAGACCAATGCATAAATGCAGTTTTCAGGAATTGATGCTCTCATATAAAAAAGGGAAGAACGATACGTGATTCATATAAACTTGTTTTGAATATTGAAAGCATTAACTTTGTGGATCATATTGATATATTATTTCGAGAAATAAAAATACTTTGTGTTCTGATCCACTCACATTTTTATTAACCAACTAGTTTCGGCAACAACCTGTTGCCCTCTTCAGGGTTTCATTTATTACTAATAGTAATAAATGAAACCCTGAAGAGGGCAACAGGTTGTTGCCGAAACTAGTTGGTTAATAAAAATGTGAGTGGATCAGAACACAAAGTATTTTTATTTCTCGAAATAAAACATGTAAACTTGAATCACTTTAAAGTTAATGTTCTCAATAGAAAAATAAGAATAATTAAATATCTTACGTATCCCACAGCAACCACGCTGGCAATCAACAAGAAAAATAGAGTAGACTTCATGGTGAACTATTGGGAGAACTCCGCTGAAGCAACTGATGACAATTCCACTAATTTTCATGGTTTATATACGATTTTTAAGCATAAAATTACAAGTAATTTTCATTATTAATGAGTTTTTTCATGATAATGTGATTGGTGATTTTTCCTTCTCAATACGCGTGCCTGTAAAAAATATTCACAATCGTCTAAATAATAATTTATTTGTGAAATACAATATTGGTTTACACTATTTCAAATTATTTGTCGAGTCGAAACGCATCACCTTATATTTATTCACATTGGGGAGTTTTTATTATTGAATTATTTATTTATTTATTTTACCATTTATTTATGAATTTAATTGCATCCTCGTATATTGCGATGATGAATTTTTCTTATAATTTTTTGGCATCTCATCAAAGATGAAGAGGAATAACACCCAGACCAATTGAAAATAAATATTTACAATATTTTGAGTGTGTCCAAAAATCTGGATTATCTCCAATTATAGTAGTAATTTTTCATATCATTTTTTGACATCTCATCAAAGATGAAGAAGAATATGGAGGTCTGAGCATTTACGGAGCTGACGACTATCATAGGCTAGTTTAAGTGATCACTTTACACACCTGTAACATTCACAAATCGTACCCATTATTGACAACCACACTACTCAAATTCTTGGAAGTTCTGTATATATGAACCAATTTAGAAACCTTGTTCTTGAATCACTAGAACTTCACTAGAAACATCTATTGGTGAGATGTAAAGAACCTTTTTACTAAGCAGATCTTAGAAGTCTATATATACTTATATATGAACCAATTTTGAAACATTGTTCTTGAATCACTAGAACTTGAGACATACATATATGTATTGGTGAGATGAGTTGAAGCTTTTTGTTGAACTGAAACTCTTTTATTATTTACTCTTTTATTGAAGATAATCCAGAGTTGTTAGCAAGTATTTGAACATACTCAAAATGTTGTAAATGAATTTCTCTCTTGAGAATTGGTTTGGTATTGCAGTGAGTCGTTTTAAACTATATTTGATACATTGTCCAATTAGAATCAATAGACATAATCAATAGACATAGTCATACCTTTTATAATCCAGCACCAACAAAGAACTATTCAAAAAATTCCTTTATTTATCGAAGTTGTGGGAAATTTAATGAATGTTGTACCCACCTTGATATGTTCTACTCCAATCTTTCAAAATTTAAAGCTAAACTGTTCGAAATCTTATAAACCTAAAAAAGTAATTCTATTCCCTGTCCTTTCCTTTTCTCTTTTCCTATCACTGGCATCTCCTTTTCTCTTTATCCCATCCTTGTCTCATGTCTCTTCCTTTATATAGACCTCTCTTATGTATAGTTGTGAAGAACTATAATTGGTACTCATGATTTTATTTTTTGTATTCTGTATGTATCATATATTGTAACTGTTGTTCTTCCTTCCAATAAAATAAAATAAAAAATAAAAATAAAATTGTATTTGTAATCTCATATGTAATAAATATCTGATATTTATTGCATATCAGATTGGCAGTATTTTGATTGTATCGATTTTTTTGTGAAAAAAAATTGTGAACACCCAAAATGATTTGAGTAGTGATACGATAGTCACCTTATTTTACTTGCGTCATTCATTCGGAGTTTTTTTTTTACATATGCATATTTTTTTGATATTTCGTATTTTCCTACAAGCGAGCTTTGTTCCGTATAATACATTATTATGTATAGTATAATAATATTATGTAAAGTTCAAATGATTTTTATTACATATATTAATAAAATTATGCGCTTTTTCTGATGTTGAAAATTGTAAACCATATTATAATATTTTCAATACTTAACTGCAGAATAATAATAAAGACGGTTGTTTTGATTAACATATTTTACATTCGGCACAGGAAAAAACGCCTTAAACGCGTAATTTTTTACCAGCGTAATTTTTTACCTTACAGCACTGTACCCAACCCCTTAACATGGATTATGTTTTCAACATTTAAAAAAAAATCAACGTTGAGTGTACTAATTCTTGGGTTACAATCTTTGTGATGATTGGTTTGCATCTTTCATGGATAATTTGGTCAACATTTTGAGTGTGTCCAAATACTTGTTCACAAAATTTGGATTATCTCAAATTACAGGAGTTATTTTCATATTGTTTTTAGACATCTCATCAAAGATGAAGAAGAATATGGAAGTCTGGGCATTTACGGGGCTGACGACCGTCATAGGCTGGTTTAAGTGATCACTTTACACACGTGTAACATTCACCAATTCTACTCATTTTTGACAACCACACTACTCAAATTCTTGGAAGAACTATATAGAACTTCCAAGAATTTGAGTTGTGTGGTTGTCAATAATGAGTAGAATTGGTGAATGTTACACGTGTGTAAAGTGATCACTTAAACCAGCCTATGACGGTCGTCAGCCCCGTAAATGCCCAGACTTCCATATTCTTCTTCATCTTTGATGAGATGTCAAAAAATAATATGAAAATAACTCCTGTAATTGGAGATAATCCAGATTTTGTGAACAAGTAATTGGAGTTGAACCTAGAGCTTCTGATTCAAAGTCCGCTACACCAACCACTGGACCACAATTCAACTCTTTTTTTTATAATAACAATAAACATTTTACACCGTTCAATGTTCAAAGTCAAAATAATAATATTATGTGCGTTTTTTTATCTTGGCAGTGCTAGACAATAAGCCTATTAGCAAAATTAAAAATTTTCGATTCTAATTTGCTTGGCTGAGTTTTTTTCCTTTTTCGCCTGTTTTAAGTGAGGCTTGATAAAAAGTCATTTGATAGATAAGAGTGTTTCTTTGTGAACAAAATATTCTGCACAGTTTACCTATTTAATAAAAAAAATTAAAAAAATATTAACATTTTTTTAAATAATTAAAATATTTTTCAAAAAATTGTAGGAAATTTTGTGTTTTTTTGTTCTTGCTGATAAATGAATCAAACATTATACAAGCAGGGTAGAAAACTTATAACTTACGTCTTAGTATGTCTTTGAAGCTATCTGCTGAACTGGAAAGTGAAAGCAACATAAAAAAATTGACACGCATCGTGAGAAAACGTCTTTAAAAATATAGATTTCTAGTCTACAAAGCGAGGAAGAAACTATGGGTCTCTGATATAAAAATAATAATAAAAAAACTAAAAAAAACTAACTAACCATCAAGAGACAGAGAGAATAGAGCGCCACACCACTCTGTCTTCAACAGAAAAAATAAAATGGAAGTATAATTTTTTTAATTTTAATGATTTTTGGGGCTCCTGGTTATGAGCCATGGTTTAATCCACGCTTTGCAGACTAGTAATCTAGATTTCTGAAAACGTTTTCTCACGATCCATGTCAATTTTTTATGTTGCATTCACTTACTAAGACGATTTTTTATTGATTCGTTAACTAAAATTTGGGCTTTGCGACTTGAAGTGGATATTTTTCTGTCAGTTTTGGGCGGTTTTTAAAGAGCCAGATTCAAAAAGTTTTTAATTGTTGTTTGAACCGCACACTGGGAGCAATATTTTTTTTTAGCCATTTTTACCCGGGTCCACTCTTCTGAATTCAATAAAATTGTTCTAGACCACTCAGTTTCACTCAAATCACGGTTTTAAGCATTTTAATATAAAATATAGAATGTTCTGAATATTGAAAGCATTAACTTTGAGGATCATATTGATATATTATTTCGAGAAATAAAAATACTTTGTGCTCTGATCCACTCACATTTTTATTAACCAACTAGTTTCGGCAACAACCTGTTGCCCTCTTCAGGGTTTCATTTATTATTAGTAATAAATGAAACCCTGAAGAGGGCAACAGGTTGTTGCCGAAACTAGTTGGTTAATAAAAATGTGAGTGGATCAGAACACAAAGTATTTTTATTTCTCGAAATAATATAAAATATAGAAAGCTGAAACGAAAAGTCCGTAAAATATACCTTTTCACTGATTAAAATAACTGGATAGCAACGTTTCACATATAAAACTGACCCTTGAAATTAGTAAAAAGAGAGTTTTTGAATAAACTACGCCCCTGACTGTCATAGATCGGGTAATAATAGCAGGTAATAAGTAGTAGGTAAAATCCGTCAAAATACGATACAATCCGAAAATATTGCAAGAATTCCAAGAGTCGCAGTATTTAAAGACATAAACCCATTATATAGGGGGTTCCTAATACATATGCCCAGGGCTACATATGCATATATAGGCCCTTCAAGGGAAAAAAATATTTAAAGGTTAGCGCAAAATGAATCACCCTATAAGTTTTACAAATGGCATTGTACGTCTATAATATTTGACATTTGTAAGAAAAAAAATTTTAAATTTTTTGAATATAAACATACCGTAAAGTGGGTTTACATTGCACCAAAATACTGCATTTTTTCAAAAAATTGTCTATTCAGATCAGGTTTTTTACTTTTTCTGAGGTTTCAACTATTGCAATGTAATAACACATATACCTGTAACATGTCTGATACGTTTTTAAATTTTTATCTATTTTGCCTGTATTTTTTTTTTATATTTATATTTTGGTGCAAAGTATCCCGGGGTAAAGTACAACTTTGCACCATGATATTTTCTCTACACTTTTCGTACTAGAATCCAAATTTATGCAAAGTAAAGGCTATCCTACAAGTTTTGTTGCACCTTATGAAGGGTTTTGGCTCACAGTTCACTAAATGCAGATTATAATATTGTATAATTATGGAAAAATAAGACACTTGATAGAATTTTTTTTTTTTAAATATTGAAAAATCTAACAAAAATGTTTTTTTTTCAATACTGAAGGTTTAAAGTTATATAAAATAAAAGGTGGATATTAAAACATATCGTACTATATAGGTAATAGGAATCAAAATTAAATTAGGTCTAAATATGGTCAAGTTCCGGGACGGTAAAGAAACCTCTTTTGGATTGCATTTTCGGTTCTTTTATGGAACCCGCTACATCCTTCCAAGAATATTGAAGAAAGTCATCCTTCATCGGCCACTTCCACGTTTTGAGACTCTCCTGCATGGATTTAACAGCTCTGTCTTTCTTTATTTCCAAAATCTGTCCCGGAAAATTTTCTCCTTCATAATGAAATACGACATATTTTCCCACCTTCTTTTTTACTGGTCCTAATGAAACGGAAGAACAAATACGATAACTGGTTTCAGTCATCGTTTTTGTTCTTCTCCCTCTTCCTCAAAGCTTCCGTGTCAACTATAATCAGTTAATGCTAGATATGCTGGAAGTTTCGATGTGGAAGGTGGGATCATTGATGTAGTTGGTTCAGGTAGCATTTGTGTCTCGTCAACGTTCATTTCGACATTTGGATTGTGAGCAATGCTCTAACCTGGTTCTATCGGTATTGTTTTCCTGCGTTTTAAGACTGAATTCTTTGGGTTGAATCTGTTTTCTTCCAAAAACTGTTGAAAACTCTGGCGCACGTCATCGTCATACGCTTTTAATGGCAACCGATTAAGCAACTGACTAGTTTTAGCAACAGTCAAGGTTTTATGTCTTTGCAAAAATGATCTTATCCATTTAGAGCCTGGTACGTTGTTCTTTAATATTCGTACTCTTCTGCCAAATCTATCCAAATAGGCTATTAAAATGTAGCGAATGTTAAAAACACTCACTGGGAAACCGTACTCACTCATGTCTACTATGCAGTTTACGAAGGATTGCTCTTCGCACTTGTCACATATCGGAGGTTTTCCCACAGGTTTTGTGTGCTGACCTTTGAGCTTATAGTTAATCGTCCTTCTGGGGATTTTGAAAATTTCTTCAGCCTTTCTTTGACTGATTGTACCATTTCGAATGGCCTCCACACACTGCTCCACTCTCTTCGGTGTAAAATTGCAGTATCGTCTGGCATAAGGCCGCTGTTTGTGTGTTCTTGACATTTTTGAAAAAAATATACCATCAGGAATTAAGTAAGTACACAAAACCAATAGATATTTAGCAAACATGTCAAGTTGTATTATCCGTTTTAAGACTTTTCATCAAATTAATTAACTATGGCCTTTTGTGGATACTTTGCACTTGGTGCAATGTTACCCCAAATGTGGTCAATACAAGTCAGTTCTTAAAAAAATATTATTTTTACATAAACTTGACAACGTAACTAAAAAATACAGTATTTGAGAAAAGCAGGGCCTATCTACCTATGATTTAGAGACCACTCACTTGTTGTAACTAGTTTCAGTATACTGATTCCACTGGATTTTTTCGGACACAATTTTCAGACAGAAAACTTTCTTTACGTTCGGACAGGAAAAACGCATTGAAGCAATAGCGACCGACTGTTACTTCTGTGAACTAAAAAGTAGATTGAAGTGCCATCTATCAGAAACAATAGAAAGTAGAATGAAAAATGACATGTATCAGAGATGACCAGCTCTACAATTTCTTTACAGAAGGTGGTGCAAAGTATCACCCATGGTGCAAAGTATACCCACTTTACGGTATTATAATAATGTATAATGCTAAACAAAGCTCGCTTGCTGAAATTTAAGTGAACTTATAAAATTGATAAATATGTCAAAAAAAATCTCAGAAGGAATGACGCAAATAAAATAATGCGACCAACTTTTCATTTATCATAGTATTTCAAGTGTCCAAATTATAACTAACAAAAAAATTGGACACAGAAAAGTGATGAAAATATTTTTTCAATAAAAATAAAAATCTATATATTCTGGTGTATGTAAAATTATTTTCTGGCGTCTCCGAGTATCAGTTTCTTTCAAAAAAAAATCTTTAGAAATTCAGGAAATGATTTAGGATATACATTTTTTTCCTAATTTTAACCAAACATGTCAGCGATGAAGTATTGATTTGATTAGTGTAGTTGTTAGTAATTATTATTTTTTTAAGAGTAATAATGTGTTTTTTTATTATTTCACAAATATTTCAATTTCATACTATTTCTGTGAACCTAAGCGGCCCATTATTGGAAATAGGTATCAAATTGCGGTAGAAGGGTTCGAACCGAGAAACTCTGACTTAAGAGTCCGCGACACTAACCACGGGACAACAACCCGACACCATTATAATGCCTCCATTTTTGGAATTTGAATTCCATAACAGTTCATATATACAATTTTTAAAAGGTTTATGCATTATGGATATTTAAAAAAAAATAGCAGAATGGTCTCCTTTACTTTACACAAGTGTATAAAGCGATCACTCAAGCCAGCCAAATGCAAGGTTTTGAGCCCTGGGGTGCTCAGACTTCCATTATTTTTCCTTTAAAAAACTGATAAATGCTTTGTTCCAGATGTGACACCTATAATATATATCAAAAAGTCACTGTTATCAATTTATCATCTCATGAAAATCGTGTGTTTTCTTTGTTAGAATTGTAAAAAATCACAAAATTAGTGCTTCAAATATAAATTATATTATAACATTTTTCATTTTCATTTATAAATTATTTTAATTTGCCTCAAATCACAAAAAGCTTATTGAATATGGAAATTATTTTAATTTGATGCACGAAAATCGTATATAAACCGTTGAAATTCTTGTAACGATCATCAGTTGCTTCTGTGGAGTTCTTCAAACGACTCACCATGAAGTCTACTTTCCTCTCCTTGGTGATTGCCAGCGTGCTTGCTTTGGGACATGTAAGATGTTTATTTATTTTATTATCTATATTTTATCATCTTTTTATATAATTTGCAAACTTTATGACTTTTTGCTACATCCCACTGGTATTTCAAGTAATTCAAGTAAATTTCATTAAGAAAAATTGAATGTACGTACTTATACAAATAATGAAAGCCTTAGTTGGTTTTATATATATATATATATATATATATATATATATATATATATATATATATATATATATATATATATATATATATATATATATATATATATATATATATATATATATATATATATATATATATATATATATATATATATATATATATATATATATATATATATATATATATATATATATATATATATATATATATATATATATATATATATATATATATATATATATATATATATATATATATATATATATATATATATATATATATATATATATATATATATATATATATATATATATATATATATATATATATATATATATATATATATATATATATATATATATTTATATATTTATATATACATATATGTATGTGCATATATTGAGATTTACCCACAAAAGGACACATGTTCAAATATTATTAATCCACGTTTGAAATTTACTGGCCCTAACGTTTGCCCACCACGCAGTCAGGGCTCGATTCCCACTAGGGTAAAAATGAAATATATTATTTTGAGAAATAAAATGACTTTTTTATCTTTATTTATATAGTAGATCAAAAAACAAAGTATTTTTATTTCTCAATATAGTATATCAATATGATCGACAAAGTTAACGTTTTCAATATTCAAAACATAAAAATTAAATGTTTATCACTCTAACATATCGCTCACTCCTTTCAACAACGTCATAAATCAAAAAACTTGATTTTTCAGGAGATCGTTTTTAAAGTTTAAAAATATAATACAATGTATTCAAAATACATATCAAGCCACTTACTGAATTTTTTACTATGTGAAAAATCTTTTTAGGTAAAACCCGAAGATTTTTTCTCCATTTGAATTTTTTTTAGTATATTTAAAAAAATAATTAAACAATACCTTTTCTTGAAAATGCAAAAACAATACTATTGCCCTGTAGCGGGTAAATAATAAGTTTAAAATATGCCGCTTTTGCTGAGATATAGTACATTTTCTGGACATTCCGAAAACGTGCACAACTGAAAATCGACGATTTTTGATATAGGACGTTCTTGAAAGGAGTCAGCGATATATGAAAAAAAATGCCTTTAAAAGGAACCAGATTAATCAATTTGCCTTCATGTAAGTAACGATCAAGATAACACTGCATATATACGATGCAGTGATCTATGCACCATTGGGTGTGGATAAACATAAAAAGAAGAAAATCTCACTATTACGAACATATTCCCAGATTTACGGGCTTTTTGTAACGGATTTTTTTTTATATTTTTGTATTAATTGATTTGCTTTTAAGAAAGATAATTAATACTTTGTTGTTTTTTTCAGGGTTATGCTTCCTATGACGCGTTTCAGGCTCAAATTCAATGTATGGAGTACACAAATGTGAATCCGGATCTAGCCCAGCAACTCAGGAACAATGACTACTCGAGTGAGTGGATCGTCCTGAAGAAGTACGCCATGTGCGTGTACAAAACTCTCGACATATTGAATGATGACGGGACTATCAACTTAGATGCTGCCAACAACTACTATACCAATATCCTTGGTCAAGCTAAGTTCGCCCTAGACTTGGCGGTCTGCAACGAGAAGAAGGGCATCACCAGGATCGGCAGGCTGTACAGGATTCTCCAATGCCTCAACGCTATAAATCCCGATTATGTCAATGTTCTCCATATGTACGATTGGGATGGCTAAATGGGTTTAAATGAAGTACGATAAATGTAGGTGACCGACCCCCGTCGGTAAAAGAAAAATGAAATATGAAAATGTCGGCATATGAAAAAATAAAAGATATGCTCTCGTATCTACAATTTTGTCTGATTTATCTGAGGACCTAATAAATATACAAAAATCTGTCTTTTTTGAGTATTTTTATTAATTTCCTTCACTCCGTTCTTCCCACGAAAAAACACTTTCAATTCCTTGCCATAACACGTCATTCTTCAGTAATTCCTTCTCTGTCCAAGCGGCCAGACTGTGGAATGAATTATCTTTACTTGTAAAAATGCACTTTCTCTAACAACTTTTAAGAAACGTCTGAGACATTAATATCTATCATTTAAATCATGACTGTCCATTAAACCTCCGACCTTAGTTTTTCCCTCTACCTCCTTCCCATAACACCCATTTTCCTTTGCCTTCCTTATTATCATCAAAAAGTTTTTTTTTGTAATGTTCAATTACTATCTACCCTCTGATTGCAAACAGCTTTATATGTTATGAAACGTTTTGACCAATATCACCAGTCTGTTTTAATTGGTTGGAAGATATTGCTTTTTGGAAATAAGCCCGCTATTGTCCTTATTTATTTTCTGCTCAAGAAGTTTAAATAAAATAAAAATAAAAATAAAATTACTGTAAACCAAACTCTTGTAGAGGAAGACACTTTTTGGACTAAATACGTTTTTTAAAAATATCGTTTTTCAATACGACACACTTACAAAACAAAGTTGCATCACACACAAACTCTTGATTGCTATTCCAACAGGATCGTTCCCATCGTTAATATCCATTATTAAATAGGAACATATTTTATTTATTGTTTCGGCATTAACTTTGTGGTAAGACATGCTACAATGATTAAAGAAAACACTTCGTTTTTTACTACTTGAGTTTTATTATAGACTACATGTTTCAGAAGTTAAACTTCCATCATTCAGGTCTGTATAATAACATTATATGATATTTATTTTCGTCGAAAATAAATATCAAGCCACTTTTTGAACTTTTTACTGTGCAACAGATCTTTTTAGGAAAAACCTGAAGGTTTATTTTGTCCATATGAAAAATATTTAGTTTTTAAAAAAATAATAATTTAACAATACCTTTTCTTCAAAATGCAAAAACCACATTTTCTGCCCTGTAGCGGGTAAATATTAAGTTAAAAATATGCCGCTTTTACTGGGATACAGTACATTTTATGGGCATTACAAAAACATAAGAACAACTGAAAATTGAGAATTTTTGAAATATGACGTTGTTGAAAGGAGTGAGTGATATTTTAACGAATTTTCAGGAGCAAGGGTTGAAGTTTTTAAATTCGGTTCTTGAACTTTACAATTTTCTAATTTGTGTAATTTTTTTTGCTTTACAATTGTGCAAACTCCCTTATTGATATTCCGACGTGGAATCACTCTTATTACGAATCCCATCAGCTTTGTTTTGCTGTCAGTTGAGGCTTAGTCATTACATGGAACCTTCGCTCTCTCGGTAGGTCACATCTCGCCCTATGTGTACGTGAACAGTCTTACTCTTCAGTCGCTGGTCCAGGGTTCACAAATCTAGATTATCTCCAATAAGGAGTTATTTTAACATCATTTTTTGATATCTTAACATATTCTTCTTGTATTATTGTATTTTATAAAATGAATGAATACCTTATGAACGTTAGAGGCTACAAGTATTTGGACACACTAAAAACGTTAATTATTACAATAAAGTACTTAATGGCTGAAAAGTACTATACGCTTTTGAGATGCCCACAAAACTAGTGGAGCTAATCAAGTCCCTTTATCTTAATAGTGAATGCCGTATGAGAGTTGACGATGTTGTCACGGATTGGTTTGGGGTCTCTACCGGAGTCAGACAAGGCTGCGTCCTTGCGCCGTTTCTCATGGATTCGACATTCTCATGGATTTCATTCCTCAAAAGTCGTTAGCATCTGACCGAGGTATAACCATTTCCCCCTCCTGGATACTCTGCAACCTAGAGTACGCAGATGATGCTGTTATAGTTGATGACTCCATCGAGAGTCTCCAATTATCTGTCGATAGGGTGAATAGGTACTCTACACACATGGGGCTTACTATAAATATTGCAAAAACCCATGTGATGTGCAACAATTCATGCCTTGATGTCCAACAACCCTTGACGTCGAGTAACCAGCTCATCGAAAGGATCGAGAGTTTCAAGTACTTGGGAGTGTACATAACTCAAAATTTTCGAAGCTTTTTTTATGAAGAAAAATATGGAAGTCTGGGCATTTACGGGGCTAACAGCCGTCAAAGGCTGGTTTAAATTATCACTTTACACACGTATAACATTCACCAACTCTACCCATGATTAACAACTACACTGCTCAAATTCTTGGAAGTTCTATATATGTATATGATCAAATTTCGAAACTTTGTTCTTGAATCACTAGAAATTCACTAGACACATCTTTTGGTGATATGAAAAGAAGCTTTTTATTGAGCAGAACTTTTACTGTCAATCATGTGTAGAATTAGTTAATGTTATACGTGTGTTTTATTGTATTGTATTTCCGAATAAGTTGGGGCTACGGCCTGTTCGGATTTAAAAATGTTCAAAATAATATGCTTAACCCGGAAAAGTACCGATATCTATTGGAGAGTTTTACTCCCATCGATTGAAGAAGAATAGGTATAATGCCTCTCTACAAGGGAACAAATATTTACTGGGTAGCGCGAAATTAAACACCCTACAATTTCTGCTAATGGCATCTCAATTATCATATTTGACATTTGTATCATGTAAGAATAATAATTTAAATCTTATTGAATATCGACATATTATAATAATGTATTGAACAAAGCTCGCTTGCTGAAATTTAAGTAAACTTATAAAATTGATAAATATGTAAAAAAAAATATCAGAAGGAATGACGCAAATAAAATAATGCGACCAACTTTTCATTCACAATAAAATCGAACAGAGAGAAGTGATGAAAATATTTTTAAAATAAAATTTATAATTTAAATATTCTGGTGTACGTAAAAATATTTTCTGGCGTCTCCTAGTATCAGTTTCATGAAAATTTTTCCTTAGAAATTCAGGAAAAGATTGAAGGAAGGTTTCTGATCATGTTTTTTGACTTATTTTAACCAAAGATGTCACCAGTGAAGTATTTATTTGAGTAGTGTAGTTGTTAATCATTTTTTTAAGAGAAATATTTGTGTTTTTATTATTTTCACAACTATTTCAATTTCATACTATTTCTGTGAACCCAAGCGGCTCATTATTAAAAATAGGTATCAAATTGCGGTAGAGGGGTTCGAACCGAGAAACTCTGACTTAAGAGTCCGCGACACTAACCATGGGACCACAACCCGACACGGGTTATGGGTACAACGGAAAATTCGACCTGGCATATGCAACATTAAGTGGTCACTTGAAATACTGTGTAACGGACACCATTATGTTGCCTTTTTTGGAATTTGAATTCCATAACAATTCATATATACATCTTTAAAGGGTTTATGCATTGTGGATATTTAAAAAAAAATAACAGGATGGTCTCCTTTACTTTACACAAGTGTATAAAGCGATCACTCAAGCCAGCCAAATGCAAGGTTTTGAGCCCTGGGGTGCTCAGACTTCCATTATTGTTCGTTTAAAAAACTGATAGATGCTTTGTTCCAGATGTGAAACCTACATATAATATATATCAAGAAGTCACAGTTATCAATTTATCATCTCATGAAAATCGTGTGTTTGCTAGAATTGTCATCAGCTTGTCACAATTCTATCTATCTACTTCTCTTTCTAATATCGGAAAATGATGTAATTTTTGCAAATAGCGTCATACGTCAATCACTTTTGACATTAGTACACTAAACAGCTGTTGTATAATTGTATTTGTAAATTATAAAATTAAAAAATAATCATTAGAAGAAA
>NW_028281961.1:175000-242500 GCF_059751285.1 Brachycentrus maculatus
AATACCATTTTGCATGAATATGTAAAATTATATGTTTTATAATTTTACATAATCATGCAAAATGGATATGTAAAATTATATGCACTGTTAATCAATTAATTTCGATATAAAAATTAAAAATAAACTTCAAAAACTCGGTTCAAACAGATTTACAGAATGCAACTTATGTTTTGACAATATTTGTAAGAAAAATAAATAAAAAATCGTCAAATATAGGAAACGATCAGTTAATAACTGTGTAAATATTAATTAGGGTCTATGTAAATAGACTTTTTCAAATTAGGGTCTCCAAGTGACACAAATGATACGAGTTCGGGCATGCAACCCCAAACGCCCTAGCCATCGCTACTTTCATCTTCCTCTGTTTCTTTTAAATATTGATATCCTTCAAGAGATAAAAAATAACAAAATAGAAAACAATATCGTGATAAATATAAACGATTTCATGAACTATATACATTGTACACAATTCTCATTTACGTTAAAACATTTTTAGGACATATTTAAACGAGTATTTGGAATGCTTTTCAACCCTTTTAGAATTAGTTGAAAACGGTACTACAGAAATATTTTTTAATAATGTTCTCAAATATTTATATTAATTTCCAACAGAATCTTGAAATGGACCCATTTGATCAGCGCAAAGCATTATAAAATAATGTACGACTTCTAAACGGATTTTGTGAAACGACAACCAGTTAATTTTTTTCTTTGAAATATGCAATATTGTAAAAATATGTACGTAAAAAGCGAATATAACTAACTAACTAACTAACTAACCATCACGCCGCTTCCCCGCAGGGGTAGGCAGAGAGAATAGAGTGCCACACCACTCTGTCCTTGCAAACATTCTTCGCCTCTTCCACGTTCATGCATCTCCTCATACATACCCGCCGATTGTTACGACTCCTAACCTGACCACTTTCAAGTATTTGGCATAAAAGCGAATAAAGAGACGCAAAAGGTGAAATATTCACAATTTTGAAAGATTTTTCAAAATTGAAAATTGCATCGGAAGTCTATAGATTATTTTGATGATGAGCATACTTGGGATGAATATGACATTAGACTATTGGAAAATATTTCTGAAACTGTAACTTAAGTTTTTGTTGAAAATAACATAACTTTTTCCTTAAAACCCAAAATTGCAGAATGACATAATGACATCCTCTTCGCATATAAAAAACGATTCTTCCAAGTCCCGTGTACGACTCAGTAAAGAAGTGAGTGGTTGTATAAATTAATCGCAAATTTCCACAAAGTTTGGTTTAGATTTTAAGGATTTTGTGAATTAGAAAGGGAAAGGAAGGACTTTAAAGACGTCAACAATTATAAAAAATCATAATTAATATATAACTTTGTTTAAAAATCACTATAAACTCATAGTGATTTTAAAACAAAGTTGCATTTTAATTATAAAATGGAAAATCACAAAATTAGTGCTTCAAATATAAATTATATAAAGAAATCACTTTAATTGAGGATTAAGGGGAAGTATGGATAAAGGAGATTTAACTTAGATTTTTGTATTTTTTTTAAGATTATAAAGTTTTACTAACTTTTTTCTCCCTTTAAAAATTATGTATTTTAAAATACTCAGTATTTAATAATTACAAACAATGAATCTATGAATAGGTCTTATTAATAGATTTATTGTACGTAATATTAATGTAATAATACGGAGCTTGCGACAAACGACGTGCATCAGTAGAATGATCACAGAACGACTGCACGAATCGTGACGTAATTGATTGGAAGAAAGCAGCTCATCGTTTTTATCTCGCTTCCACACAGTAGTTAGAGTGAAAAAATAAAATGTCGTGGGTGAACATAAATAACACAGGATGACAAGGACTATTAATATAGATGATGAATATTTATAAAAATAAAAAAAATCAATGAAGCTCACATGTTTTGAGTACAAAAAATTAAAAACAAAAAACGACAAAAAAAAATTTGTCACAAAGTAAAAAAATATGATTAAAATTACTTGAATTGTTATCATGTTTTTGAGTAAAACGTTACATATGGAATTTCAAAATCCCCACTTTATAGGATAGGTTAAGAAAACTCATGCAAATATTTATTTCATTTATTGCAAAAAATATGAATATCGTTTGTATCAGTTATGACACACGTTTATTTCGTTTGTATCAGTAATGACACATGCTTATGTCGTTTGTACCAGTCATGATACAAGCTTATAATCGCATTAAACTTACGTAAAGATTTAATTATAATATATTACGAGGTACCAACACAACAATTGATTCATTTAACAGCTAGTTACATATGTTGCTCCACGGCCTGATCATCATCTCATGGAGTACGCTGCGGTGGCAAGGGTCTTATGGAGGAACGTGATGCTGATGACGAAGAGTACCAGGATGCAGGAAACGCGGTGCCTGCAACCGTCTTGCATGGCTTCTGGACGCTCACCTGGAAAAAAGACGATGTTTTATTTTCAAATATATTAGTTAGGTCACTACATATCGGCAGTGTAAAGGCAAAGGGGTATATCTGTCTCAGACCAAATTTAACAGGAGAGCAAAAACAAACTTGAAAAATTAAATTACTCATTTGTTTTATGTATTTTTAAATGTACATATCTTAATAAAACTAAACAAGTCTTGCAACTACAGCTATATCCTTTTGCCAGATTATGGAATACACTATTTTAGACATTTTGTGGAACAAACTTAGAAAATGACAAATTTGACAGATATACCCCTTTGCCATTACACTACCGATATGTGGAAAGAGTTTTTTAGAAGAGTTATCAAAAAATTCATGTTTTAATCAGGCGCTGTGGCGTAGTTAGGTAGACGCTCGACTGCGAAACTGGCGAAGCAGGTTCGATTCCAACCAACCGAAAAATGATTTTGCGACATGTTTATTTTCAATTGGTCTTGGCGTCATATATTTTTTGACTGGGCGTGATATTTTTTTTGCATGAACCCTCCCTATCCTTACTATTCTAAGCGTAAAGTCCTACCCATGGTAGTAAAAATAATTTTAATTTTTTATTTAGTCCTTTTATAATATCATATTTATTTCACATTACCCCGGGCAGGACCACCTTTCCTTTATATTTTAAACAATCAATATAACACGATAACAAAATATAACGATGCAGTGGCTGATGCACTACTAGGTGTGAATAAGGGTTAGAAGAATAATACACATATTCATGTGTAAATAAAATTTAATAATAATAACAATATATGTGGATAATGTATGAAATGCATTTTCTTAAAGATAATATATTATTATACTTAAACCACCATAATAATTTTCCATTTCAGAAATATGAAAAATAAAAAGTTTTAAATTATATGTAGGTACCTACGAGTATATACAAATATTTTATTTTACCATACAAAAACAACATATGGAAACTTCCAATACTGTATGAGATTAAATATTAAGAAATAATATATAGATAATCACATAAATTTTTTCAAGTCTCTTTTAACTGGATTTGCCTTCATAAAGCTCATACACCTTCGCTAACCTGCTTTTACACGCTGATGCTAAATTTTGAATTTATATATAAATAAAATAAAATAATTTTCTCCTTTGTTTGCCCCTCGGCATTCGGTTTTGTTTACGAACCGAAAGTTTGTCTTTAACGGAGATTTATCTTTTGGGGGTTTTCCTTAGGCACCTACAGAAATATATATCCTTATTTATCACACAATCAAACAGCAGCAATCTACAAAATCTCCTTAATGACCGCATTTCCACGGTATTTAATCTACTTTCACCCATTACTCTTGCTATTTCCATCTCGAAAGACTATAGGATACAGACGTACTATTTGGGCCAGATTGTGGTCTCTTGGTGAGTGTTGTGTATTGTGCTTTATGTATTTTATCAAACACAAAATTACAATTTAAAATTAAAAGTAATCTACCAAAATAAAACTATGTGCAAACTATGGCATTTAACGTACGTATTTTAATTACGATGTGTGTTTGCTGTATTATTTCTTTAACACACATCGCTCACTCCTTTCAACAACGTCATATATAAAAAAACTTGGTTTTCTGGATATAAATTTTAAAGTTTAAAAATATAATAAAATGTTTTCAAAATAAATATCAAGCAATTTATTAAACTTTTTACTGTGCAACAGATATTTTTAGGTAAAATCTGAATGTTTTTTCTTCATTTGAAAAATATTTAGTAGATTTAGGAAAATAATTAAACAATACCTTTTCTTCGAAATGCAAAAACATCACTTTCTGCCCTGTAGCGGGTAAATATTAAGTCTAAAAAATCCCGTTTTTGCTGGGATATAGTAAATTTTCTGGGCATTCCAAAATCATGCACACATACATGCATTGAAAATTTACATTTTTTTATATATGACGTTGTTGAAAGGAGTGAGCGACATATTTAACGTTTCAATGGGGTTTAATTCTATACAATTTAACAACTAATTATCATTTTTCCTTCTGATGAATGATATTATTGGTGTATCAACATGATATAAAATATCTTTCGTTTGAACAACTTTTTATTATTTTTCTATCAGACCGATATTTTATCAATATAAAAGTTGACTGAAATTCATATGAAACATCTATCATATATTTAAATACGACAAAAGATGGAAGTCTCAGCATCTCGATCTTAAAACTTTAGCTTCAAGATGCTTAGATTTAAATTATCGTCTTCTATTTGTAAATATAAAGAAAACGGGACACTTGTGTAGCTTTAAGCTCATAATTATTTAAATCATATTGTTTCTCAAAGTTAATTCCAAATCAATAAATAACAGAATGGACGTATTGATATAATAGAAAATTTTCCGCAAAAACATCCCATGTATAAAAAAAGATAAAAGCTTAGATAAACCATTGTTTTTTAATGAGGCTTTTTTTACTCTACATTCTCTTCCGCGTTATCAATACGACACTCTTGGGAGTTAGCTCTATGGTCAGCGTCTATGCCATTGTTCACATCTTCTATCAACACCATGAACGCCTATGGCTTGACATTTTAAACAGTTTTTACACTTGATCTAGGACCAACGTACTCTTTTTTTCACATAATTTATATACACGTGCAAATATCGCAAAAAATGTGTTTAAAGGCATATGTTTTATATGAAAGTGATTTCCGATTTACCCTTCTCGGTGATTTTCGACACGTAATATCAGGATTTATATTTTATTGTACGAAACCCTTAAAATAAAGGCACCAAGCATTTTGAATAATCGCACTATTTTATATATGAGGGTGTTAAGGGGAACCCTTCAAAGCTTCAAGTTATTCTCAAATAACACGTATGCTGTGAATTCTTTATACCAAGTTTTTTTCTTTACTATTTCATTTCATATCTTGTGGTAAGAGTTATTTAGTAATTTATAAAACTGCTTTCTGTACCTAAATATTTTCATTTTTTATATCTTCTCATTTGTCTATTTTAAATATGCTTCTTACTTAAAGTTTTTCTCAGTTATTTCTTTTGAATATGCTTTTATGCCTATTTACTATACCTATTTATTGTTTTTATATTTTGCCATGTATTTGTTTTGGTTATATTTTTTTAATCTTTTTTGTAACTTTATTATTTGTATACCTAAATCTCATGTCCCAAAATGAGAAATAGAAATTACTCATCAAGAATATTATATATATATGACTTATGTATGTAATGTGTTTTGAAAAATAAATAATTAAATAAAGTAGATTTTTGTTTGTGTGTATTTTTATTGTAAATTTACGATAACAGTTGTTGTCGGACTGCAATAATGATATTATATGTGTTTGTTAACATAACGCATTTTTATACAAAATGAATTTGTGACTTTATTATTGTCAGTTCATAGACGGTATTACATATAATTAGGGTTGCCATACGTCTCGTAAATACGGGACTGTCACTGTATTTGATAATCCCGTCCCGTATTTGTCCCGTATTTCGACAAAATAATTTGGATGTTTTAAAGTATGTTGTTATAATGAAGATTTTTTATTTAAATTATTTTATACCTTTGCTAGCCCTTCGAAGAGATCAGGGGTTGTCTGTTAGAAAATACATAGTTTGTTGCTCACTATGTACACATGATGCTTTGTATGGTGTAGTTGAAAAGCGGTGTATCAGCGTTGAATGTGTTATGACTTTTGGGCATGGGAAAGGAAAAAGTCACGTACTAATTCCTAGCAGGTTTGGCAAAGCTACATATGATATAAAAATAACTGAAAGAAAATTGTTAATGGCATGCAATCAAATAGGATATGATTGAATGATGCAATCTTTATCAGTTCACTTCCATAATCCATTTATAAATAGCTCTTTTATATTTGGTTTCTATTTTAACGACTTTATCGATAATAGAAGCAGATTATAAAATTTTATTACATAATAATCCAAGTTCTTTTGACCAAAAGTTGTGTGATAGATTTTGTTTAATGTTTTTCTATGGATCTTATAGTTCTATGTATGTATGCACGTTACCATAAGGTGTGTTAATTGAGATTTTTGTGATATTTTCTAACAGAAAACAGATGTTAATTTCACATATCTATATATTTTGTTGTCTTTATAATTATAAAGATCTATTACGTAAAATAACATGTATAAATATGTTACAAATTCATTCAAAATGGTTTATTTATGTAATATGTAAATAAAAATTTAAACACCATGTAGATCGATAAAAATTCCAAAACGTATTTGAGCTCGTTTTTAAAATTTTATCTCCACTGGAATTTATTTGCGTATCAAAGGGTTAACCACACAAACGGTGACCTCTGGTGGCCGTCCTTGGATCCTTTGGGAGGGTGAATTTAAAGGTTTAACGCTTAACGTAAATCGTTCTGTATACCTATTGAAGGTGAAGCCTCCCCACCCCCTCGGCCATCCCATTCGTTTACGACACGATGTGAAAACCGCAAAAAAATCTCTAACCCGTAATATAAAAACAAATAATTTAGCTCGATCTTAAATCAATATGTTTGGGGGCTGTTTTCCAAAATTTACTACTTCAAAATTGACAGTTAGGAAGAGATATTTTTATTTTATCGCCAAATACTTGTTCACAAATCTGGATTTTTCCACTTACGAGTTATTTTTATATTCTGACATCGCAAGATAGATGAAGAGGACTATGAAACTCTGAGCATATATAGGACTTACGACCTATCATTGGCTGGTTAAGTGAACATTTTACACACGTGCACGATTCACTATTGTACCCATGATTGACAACCACACTACTCAACTTGTTATTCTACGTATATCATAGACTCTTAATGTGTGAGTTCACGGGAGCTGTCTTTGGCTGGTTTAAGAGAAAAGAACGCCACACCAAAAAAGTGAAATTTTATTTTTGTCAATTATTATTTATTTCACATGTTATTTATTTCAAGGTAACGTATGATTGGTTAAAAATGTCTTTTTGAAAAACAAATGTTCTTCAGTGCCATCTGTTGAACGTAACAGCAAGACAAACAATACTTTAGTATTTATTATATTGCATATGGCAAACAGCGTCTTTCATGACAGCTACTTAAATATCGTATTGTGAGTTAACAATATCACAATGCTTGTGGTTATCCGATATTAACATCAAACGTTTTAGTAATGTGGGTTTTTTCTTTTTGTTATTTTTCATTTAACCAGACTGAGCCACATCATCGCATGGCTGGGCATAGCTAGTATAAAACAAAAAAGTTCTGAGTCTACGATTATCTAAGCAGATTTTTAAATTATTACGAAGGTCAAATGTGTAATTAAATAGTCACTATTTTTTTTTTACTTTTCTTGGGTTACTATACCGCCCCGTTAACGCTTCCTGCCAATGTACTTCACTGTATTTCAAGGCTTACATCTCACCATACCACACCAAGCTATCACAAGTACCACATTACATAATATCCCAGAAAATCACTATCAGCATCTTAACAGACAAGAATATATACCAAATTTAATCAAGTTTTTTTTGCTTAGCTGAAAACTTTTGATGGACGGGGAATATAATGGGAAATTTAAAAATTCATGAAGTTGGGGAATAATATCATGAAAAAACAGCTTCCTGCATAATTTCCATTTTTCGCTTACGTACTTTTTAATGATTTTTATTATCATATCGGTTGGATATGATAATTTTATTTATATTGTATTTTATTTCTTCAATATATCAGATTTAAGTTTTGTATTGATATTTCTTGGTTGACTTGCGTTTTATATTATATAATAAAACATCAACTTTATTTTTTTTTCCCACATTTATCTTATTTGACTAGTGACCGAGTTTCATGGTAGTCACGACATCAGACTGGTGGTTTTCAACATTTCGTTTTTTTCTGTTAATAAGTTATATTTTTTATAGAAATTTAAGTTTAATTCCGTGGTTCTGTTGAATTTTTCTCCAATAATTGTCTGCCTCTATTGTGTAGTGGTTGGAACGTTTAGCTACCAAGCTAGAGGTTCTTGGTTCGATTCCCAGGAAGGTCAAAACAAATATAAGTTTAACCAGTCTATGACAAGTTGTAAGCCGCGTAAATACTTATGTTAAATAACTCCAAATGGAGAAAACCCGATTTGTGAAGAGTTATTTACACACATTCAAAATGTTTCAAAATATAAGTGTTTTTTTTGTTATTAAATGCTTATTTCGAGACTTTTTTACTGACATCTCAATATTGATTCAGAACAATATGGATGTCTGGACATTTACAGGGCTTACAACCTGTCATAGGCTGGTTTGATACCCACTTTTTAATCACCGTATAAAAAAAAACGAAAATTTACAGACTATAAATTCATTAGATTTTTATAAATAATATTTTTTAAAGAGTTTTTGAAATGCTAACTATTTACTATTTTTTTTTAATTATTTCAATAGGTTTTTAAAAGACAAATTAAATCAAAATTTAGAAAACAAAGGTCTATTTTGTATCATATTTGTCTCAACGTTTTTAGAAATTTTATGATATTTTCAAATGTTCACATCTCGCATGGAATTTCATATTTAAACAACCATTTATGGGATGAGATAACCATATTATCTCATCCCAAGTAAATTTATGAGATATTTTGATTTCTTGAACAATACAAATTCACATTTTCCCATCTCATGTTGATCAATGAGATGTTGAGATGAGTATTTATAAGATTACAGATAATAATTAAAGTTTTTACATAGTAAATACCACTATTTCTTAAAATCCACTGTGACACGTGTTTCGATGCATTCCGCATCATTTTCAAACACCGTATAAGTATGGTTGCATTATTTTTTTAAAGCAGTACATGTTGCAAATACCCGTTGATATATTTTATCTAGGATTTACGAGTAATTTTGGCGGGTAATTAGTTTTAAGTCCATCAAAATTGGAAGTACCGCGTCCAAAATTGGAGCCATTTTGGGCTTTTATCTCTGGAGTTCCATATAATTCGCTTGTCAAACGCTAAAGTGGCGTATTTTAAGGGAACGCTGGATATATTAGTGACACTTAGCATGAGCATTTGTATGGAGTCCCTCGAAAATTTCACGTTACAGCGGTAATATAAACGTACGGCTTGAAGCAGGTACAGTCTGATATTGTATTTTGCATTAGTATGAGAAAATTTCCATAGGTTTGCTTTGTCGCAGAGAACAATGGTTTACACCTCTTCAACGAGGTTTAAAATTTTGATGGAATATGAAAATATGGTGTTGAATGCTACAAATATGAAAGTAACTAGATTTTTTTATATTATCGGTTTTTCAACTTGATATGAAACATTAGTCTACAACATTTTGAATGTCTCCAAATGCTTGTTTATAAATATGGCTTTTTTATTTTATTATATTTCTATTATTTGTTCGGGAATTGTACAGCTTTACATTTAAAAAAGTATATAATAAAGAAAAGTTACATTAACAATAAAAAAACATTACATTACATTAACAAAAATAGTTATATTAAAAAAATAAAGCCAATTAAACAATTCCACATTTATGTTGTAATAACTATTAAAAACATTCAGAGATAAAAAAGGGCCATTTTTTGCAGAAAAATGTCAAATCTAGGGTTCTCTAATAAGATTTGTCAACAAGTATTTAGACACTCTCAAAAAGATGTGAATAAACAAATTTGTCAAAGTATAGGCTGAATTAAAATTAAAAACCAAGTTTCCAGGCATTTCCCAATATGTAATATAATCCGGGTTTTGATCTTGCATACAATCAAACTAGTCTTTCCCAAATAAATGTTTTTTTTTTAAATTTAATCATAGATGGCCGTTATGAACTCAATCATGGAACGTCATGCGTTTGATAATATTTGCATAAATGTATGTACATTTATGCACATATTTTATATATATATATATATATATATATATATATATATATATATATATATATATATATATATATATATATATATATATATGTGTTCTGGGAATCGTACTGTGGAACCCGTCCTAAGTTTCACAGCAGGGTAACTAAGTGCACTAACCACTACACTACGGAGCCAATCATAAATATCTCAATAAAGCTAAAACGAAGTAAATAAAATTTATTGCACAGCAATAACAAAAAACATTTTTTATTCATATTTCATCATACACATAATTACAAATTTCAAATCACAATAATGTGCCATCAAATTTTCCTGTGCCGAGGGCACATTTTATCGCATTATTAATATTAACTTAACACATCAAACTGTTACCATGAAAATTAATATTTTGTTTAATTTCCTTGTACCAGATTGCCTTTGTTACGCGGTAGCACCCCTACATAACACATTAATGGAAAATTTTATGAAAGTAATTTTTCCTCTATTTAATTTCCTTTCATCGGGGAGTGATTTAGCTCCCGTAATAACTTTTCGTTCACAAATGAGTTGTTATTCGGAATTTTGCGTTTTTGCGGTCAAACGGTTTCCACGGTGAAAAATAATCCCTTTTGTCTTGAACCTGCACTAAGCGGAGAATTCAATATTTTTCAATTTAATTTCGTACGTATTTGCTTCGATTCAAAAATAATTATTCGTCTGATGAGGTAATAAATTAAATTGAATTGAGGAGGCATTAGGGCATACAGATCTGTCCGATTTAGTGGTGTCTTGTTTAGAAAATATGATAAGACGAATAAGACAAACAAATGAACTTTGTTACAAATCTTGATTGACATAAGATATCGAATTCATTGGATAATTCATTATCTTTTATTTTGTTTTTAAGGGTCAAACTCATTCATTTATTATTTATTAGAAATATTTACTATATTTTTTTAGATACATAAACTGAATATGCTATAAATCCTTGTACGTATGGGGCAAGGATGATTTTCTTAGGCAACTAATACATATTATAAAATAAATATTTTTTCATCTCACCAATAGATGTCTCTAGTGAAGTTCTAGTGATTCAAGAACAAGGTTTCTAAATTGGTTCATGTATACAGAACTTCCAAGAATTTGAGTAGTGTGGTTGTCAATAATGGGTAGAATTGGTTAATGTTACACGTGTGTAAAGTGATCACTTAAACCAGCCTATGACGGTCTTCAGCCCCGTAATGCCCAGACTTCTATATTCTTCTTCATCTTTGATGAGATGTCAAAAAATATTATTTAATAAAATTTCAAAAAAAACCGTCATCTGCATCTAATGGTGCATAGGGCATTGCATCGTAAAGAATCGGTGTTATCTTGATCGTTTAATCTAAGATGCCAAAATGTAAAAATAACTCCTAAGTTGAGAAACCCTTATTTGTGAACATGTATTTGGACACACCAAAAATGTTGTGAAGTATGATGGTCAAATTATATGCTTCATAAAAATTTAAAATAATGTTTTCAGGCATCTCCCAGTATGTTATAAAATCTTGCATACAATAAAAAGGGTCTAGTCTAAATAAGATGTCGTATTTAATTACATGTCATAAAAAAATCATTTATAAAGTTTATATATACGTAAAGAGATATTTGGACATATGTTTGGACATATTCCTAGGGAGCCATACACACTTTTGTATATATATTTTAAGATCAATTCAATCGTCTGTAGAAAAAAAAATGATAAAAGACGGAAAAACAGCAAATATATGAGAAATATGGTGTAAGAAATCAAACATATCCATAGGAATATAAATTTATTTTAAGTACCTTGTTTTTCTGTTCATAAATCATCTTTATGGGACGATTTTTAGAAAACAATATTTTATTAGGTACAGTATATTCCGGACCATGGTCCTCACTTTCCGACTACTGTCCGTACTTTCCGACTTTTGTCCGCACTTTCCGGCTATTGTCTGCACTTTCTGACTATTTTCCGTACTTTCTGACTATTTCCCGTACTTTCCGACAATTGTCTGCACTTTCCGACTATGGTCATTCCGCATTTTTCATGATATGAGTCGCACCCTTTTTTTATAAGAGGTCAAGGGGTCTTGCATCCCTTTTGTCACTGAGACCATATAAGGTCTATTGTAACCTCCCTCTGTGTCATAGCTTGCTCTTAAGACCTACGTGAGCCATGTAGCTCATGACCTGTCTTAGTGGTAGGAGCTTCACCTTCTCGGATTCTAGTAGTGGTCCTTCAAAGATTTGAATTCAGTTGCGAGCGAGTGCGTTACGTTTATAGAGAATGTGGATGGGTGTTTCGTTATCCTCCTTACAAAATTTGCAGACTGGGAAATATGTAATCTAGTTTTTGACACGTATCTTGGTAAGGATCCTTATGTTTCTTGTTAAACTTTAGAGCTTCTGTGGTGAGACGCACTTTTACGCTTGGTACAGACACCAAAATTCATATGGCCGATGTATATTTTTTTCTGTATTGTCTCTGTATTTTCACGTATGAATTTTAGGATGACGAGGACTACTAATTAGTTGATATTATACTGCTTTTTCACATTTAAGACACGAACGTCAACACTAAATCATCCAGCGTGTTAAAATTCATACGCGAACGTGATGGGCCAGAAACAATACTGAGAAAAATTGCATCCGCCATATGCATTCAGGCTCCGTTTGTACCAAGCATTATACTTATCAATTTTTCTATGAAACGAGGTCCACAAAATATGGTGAAATATTTACGAATGTAGCTGTGTGTTGAGTTACTCTAAATGTCTAATTAATGTTAAGTTCTAAAGAATAAATACCTCAATCATTAAAATAAATTCTCAAAGGTTGGAAAGTATTTTGGCGGCGAGAGGGTTGTGAATCGGAATTATCTCCGTGAAGCGAGAATATCAAGTAATATTTCTCTACCTTTTCTCGAATTTTGGAGCATAACAATAATATTTTCTTCATGAAACGCACATAAATAACTCGGGATTGTACTAAGAATTCCTCTCCTACTGAAGCTAGGATTACCCACCAAGCAAGAAGACCATGATATATTGCGATTAAATCGAGTAATATATTGTATTTTGTTATTTTATGACTATTTGCGAAAACGCAATATATCACCGCGGTCAAAAACGGCTGATAAAAAATCGATTCCCACAGAGATTCAAGAAAGAATTGTATTGTACAGTAAATTCCCCCATAACATTGAGATAGGTACAGCGTTATCGGAGGGAACGTCATAGGGGGTTAATGTTTTAAATTGTATTTTTACATTTTAACCAGCGGAAATGACTAGAATGAGTCATCATTGAATGAAAATACCTTTTGAAAACATTTACCATCTAAAATATTCTCTCCGATAGTGCGGTACTTATCTCAGCGTTATAGGGGGGTTTACGGTATTGTACGATAAATCTAGAAAATGCGCCAATCAATAATTTAAACACGTATTTTAAGGAATGAAGTCAACGAAATATGGGTTGTTGTTTTTATTCACCCCGCAAAAGAGGGAAGATATAATATGTTTAAAATTCGATAATGTTCTTTATATTTAACCCACAAATTTATAAGACAAATGTGGCTGGTAATAGAAACAGAAGAAGAGAGAGAAAAACTTGGCATCATTGAGTATTACAAATACTTGAAAGTAGTCAGGCCAGAAGTCGGAATAATCGAGGGAGGTTTTTTTTTTATGAGAGTTGTATTTATGATTTTATTTACCTTGCTTATTACGTACAAAATTGTATGAGGAGATGCGTGAATGTGGAAGAGGCAATGATATTTTGCAAAAATATATTGTTGTGGTGTTCTATTCTCTGTTTCCGCATTCGTGAAAATCTGGGTGTAATAGACATCAATAGTAAGGTAGAGGAAAGGCAATTGAGGTGGTATGGGCACATAGGACGCAGAGAAACTGAACATTGAACATATTGTGAACCAGGCAATCGCCATCGAAAGACATATAAAGGAAGACCAAAAAGTTCATAGATGCTACAGAAAGATAACATGATTCGAAGGCATGGCCTAGGTGATGTTGCCCATGATAGAAGGACCTACAACTTGAAAACGAGGAGAGCTGACCCCAATAGTCTACAAAGACGATAAGTTGGGATAGAGCCAGGAAGAAGAAGATAATATTTAAGTAAAAAAATTCTCACAGTGTACAATTCACTGGAATGTAATGAAAGCATAAAAAATACGTTTATTATTTACCTTTTAATATTTTATGTGTTGGATAAAGGATACTTTATTCCTCAGTCTGTGGTGTGCTATGTACGAAGGACTAAAGCTGTTACAAAGGTCACTGAGTACTTAGCATTGAAAATGTTCCATTATTTTCCATACACATTTTATACGAATCTGTCCGGCGAAAATGGTCTATGTTTCCCATTGTCTGGGTGTATTTAAGTGTACCTGTGAATACATAATTGCGAATCCTGTCTTCACTTACCAAATATTTTCGAAAAGAATGACAGAATTTAATAGAACGCTTCTTACTACTCATGCCATTTGCTCAGCAAGGGTAAGTAGAGAGGATGGAGCGCCGAGCGATCAAGCGCACTTGAAATAGTATTTTACGAAAATGCCGCTATATATTATGACATTTAAATAAATTGAAATAAAGATATATAAATCAATATTTATATACGTACACGTTCATACCCACGCACTCCATACACAGACAAACAGGCGCGTGCGATAAATCATAAAACAAAATGTACTTTATTTCTTTATATAGAAGTTACAAAGTGTCTGGGTCCCTTTCAGAGTAATCACCTCATAACAATTGAATGTATACAGAGAAGATATGAACATATTTTTTCACGAATTCATAAACACGCACCTATTTATGGATTCCATCGGTGTTTGATATATTTGTCATAAGAGGATTGTTATGAATATATTTATATATATATATATATATATATATATATATATATATATATATATATATATATATATATATATATATATATATATATATATATATATATATACATTTTATGTAGTGATTGACGTTAAAATTGTAATGTCCATGAAAATGTTTTATCGTTTATATTTTTTTACTTTAATACGAATAAGTTAAGCATACAAACATTCATCTTTATTTTTACCACCCATATTGCTTATTTACACTCACGAGGAATGGAACTTAGATACAAATGTTTTTAAATCTTGTCTTGCCTTTAAATCAACCTGTCTGCCCAAAATATACGAGTATCTAAATCACAACCGAAGTCGGTTCGTAAGTCTATATGGTACTCATATAAATTTAAGAAACATCATCATTAAATTATTCGGAATCACTAACCAAGTTTCAGTAACTCTCCAACTATTTGCTTACTCGGTTTTTTTAACCAGGGATGACATTTCGGTGAAATATTCTCTAAGGAATATTGTTGGGAAAATAAACCAATGAGCATTGTTGAAAGTAGTACAAGGTTCACGTTTGTCTAGGAAAGTTTTCAAGTATGATTTTCAAGGGGTCGCTTTGTTGAATTCTGAATTTTTCTTCTTTTTATTACGTTTCGTCGCGGAGTAAATTTCTTTAGAGAATATTCATCTGAAATAATGCTCAAGAAGATGGAAGGAAACCAAAGCCATCTGTGGTCCGTTTTCAACAATAATACGTTGTCTTGGTAAGTTTTTAAGTGAATCTCTCCACTTAAGTGACCTCATATCGGTTATTCCTTTGAACTTACTTAACCGACAGTATTATTTTTTTCTCAATTTAATACATTTCTCGTGTCTTTCATATAGAATAAGGTAAATCAAATTTATTTCTCTATAAATTTTAAGTTAATCTTGCACTTATCAATTCATAGGCTTTACATTTATGTTTATTATAATGGTTTATTTTAAAGAGAAATTTTAGTGTTTTTTTTTAATAATTTATAAAAATACTTCAATTTCATACTTTTTCTGTGAGTCCTAAAGATTCGTTATTAGAAATAGATATCAAATTGTGCTAGAGTGGGTTCGAACCCAGAAACTCTGACTCTAGAGTCCGCGACGCTAGCCACGGGACCACAACCCGACACAACTATTTATCAAATTTTAAACTAGAAAAATAGGTGAACGAAACAAAATGAAGAGTAAAAAATTAAACAAATATTGAGAAAAGGATGTTCTATTATTAGTAATTGTTTTATTTTTTAAAGATGAAACACGAGTAACAAAATAAATAGTAATAAAACACTAAGTTTTACTTTTACTAGTCTATTAATTTGTTTTTTAACTGTCGAGAACTAAAATTAAAATTAAATTCGTGTACAGCGTCCTTGAGGAAATTATACACAAAAATGCCGTTTGACAAATAATCCAATTTTATCAATTATACAAACACGTGCCTACAAATGAAACTACAAAAGCAAAAACAGTGAATCGTTTCTTTTTTAAAACACGATCAAGTTTTTATTAAGAAACATTCTACTTACTTTCTTACTATAGTATTTTTTTACTATTGTTTTTAATTCATCTTTCAAATCACTCCAAATCAGTACATTTTGTAAAAGATAAATGTGAAAAATGTTAGATTTTTGAGTTTTGTTATGCCGTTTTAAAACGTTGATAAGTGCTAACTAACATCACAGTCAGTAACACATATTTTTAATAAATATTGTACCTAGTTTTTCAGTTGCTTCAAACTTTAGTAAGGAAATTTTCTTACTAATGTTTATGTCCAACTATGAAAAGTATAATAAGGTAAACACGACTTGTTAGAAAAACTTCAGATGCTGTCATTAACGGGTTAAAATAGAAACAGTTTGTATTTTCCTGTGTTGATGAGAACATCAGTAGTTCTTGAAACTAGACATATTTAGATTAATAAACTCAAGAGTGGTCTAAAATAATTGTTTTATTTTTATATTTAAATCATCGTGTTATTCCAAAAAGTTATTACCGTATGAATACATAATATAGTACATTCTTACTTATATGGATTTGAAATATCCACCCATTATACGCGTTTTTTTTATATTCTAAAGCCATTGTATTATTTTGCCTTATATAGTTGACATCAGTTCAAAAAAACGTCGAATAAGACAGGATTAATTTCATAACAAATATATTTTTAAAAAATCCTATGACCATTGTATCAACACACATTTTAGCTGCTCTAAATGTGAAAAGTATTTTAATCAGTTGTAAAAAGTATTTTTTCGTTGGTTTATGTCATATTATGTCTTATTTTATGATTTGGTGTCAACCTTTTGGAATTTAAAAGTAAAAATGAAACAGCTGTATACAACTGTTTTACTTTTACTTTAACAACAAAAAAAACAACCTGTAGGTTTTTTTTGAGCTGGCGAAATGCTACAGACTGTCAATTTGACAATTGACAGTTAATTAATAATCAGTACGTTTTACCATACGTAGGATCGGTGAATGGGCCGAAAACAATATTCAGCTTGATCCTCTTTTTTTAACGCAAAATTTTGTTCACCGATAAGGCACATTTGTAGTTAATAGCTTTGCCAATAAGCAGAATTTCCGAAATTGGAGTTGAGAAAACCCAGAAGCCTTTGCTGAAACGCCTTTAAATCCAGTAAAAGTCTCTGTATCGTGTGTTTTATGGGCAGATGGAATCGTTGGCCCATATTTTTTTTAAAGACTATGCTAGCCAGAATGTTACGGTCAATGGACCTACAGCTACAGAATCATGATTACCTACTGACTTCTTTATACTTCAGTTGAATGGCATTGATGTGACAGAGCTGTAGTTTCAAAAAGATGGCGCAACATGCCATACAGCGGGTACCACCATAAATTTATTGCGTGAAATTTAAACATGTTAAGAAAAACCATAAGAAGAAAAGTAGTGTTTTACAATAATTTTAATATGTAAACTGTTGGTTTTGTTAGAAAATAAAATAAAATATAAATGACAGCAAAGTTTTAAACTCGCTAAGCAATTGTTCACATGATCGTCGGTGAAATTTCCCCGGTGTTTCGCGATCCTTAGCTCGAGAGTTTCCCGCTTTTATTCCAAACAATACGCGTAGTCATCAAATTTGCGCCGTTTTTTTCTATGCCAAGTTACGGAATCCTTCTTTGCTTACGCATGAAATTTGCGATAAAATCTGTCTCAGTTATCTCTTCGAATCGTCTCTCCTCGTTAGCTCTAAGGGCTTTTTGATCGTTTTTTTTTGCTTCATCTCCTTACTTCGCAGTAATTTGCATACCTCTTTTAAAAGCGATACATTTCAATAATTGAACTCAAAGTCCCTTCCCTTATCAAATTCAGAATATGTAATGCTCATTGTTCGAAAAAATATCATTTAAATAAATGAAACCGGCAAATTAAAAAATAAAACTTCTAAAACAGATTTTGAAATACGTTTTTCGTACTTGTCTTCGGGTGTGTTGAATTTAAACTTTTTGTGCTTTTTTATCATTATTGATGAAATAAAGGCTTCTTATATCGACGAAAAAAAAAATAAGTTTACTTTTTTAAAAAATCTTTTTTACTTCAATACAGCTTGAGACATAATAACGGGGGTTTCGAAAGATCTTAATATACGTTATCATTATTTTAACTGGAAACAGAAGATTTTTTAAAGTAAAAATACGTTCATGAATCCATACAGATACAGCGGGAAAGAATCTAACATGTACCATATAAATTAAGGTTTCAATGGTAACTTTCTAATTTTAACCATAGATGCCGAAGTTATTACGGAAAATGTGAATACCGTTATAATTTTAAGCATTCTACACAATGTAAAAAGTGGTAACTTAAATCAGCCAATATTAAAACCTGTAAGTAACCAAATTACAATTTTCTCATCTTAACAAAAATCTATTACTTTATTTTGAAATATCAATAAAATCTTTAAATTAATAGCTTTAGAGTGAAACAAGTAAATCATTTATGAAAAAAATATTTAAACACATAAAAATTATTGTGATATTTATATTTGAAAAATTATTTTCCAAATATTTTTAGAACATCATTAAATTACATTCAGTGGTTCCTGTTTATTTCGCCAAATAAAGTCCTGATTCAAATTACATTTCTGATATATTTCTCTCATTCGTACTTTTCCCGGAAAAATATCGGAAACGCCAGTTAGCAAAACAATGTTTTGTTTAAATGTATTCACTCAAAAAAAACACGCATGAATTGAAATAAACCTACCCTTCGAAGCGATATGAAAAGGCTTCAAGAATCTCCTGAAAATGAAACATTTTGGCCAAATCATTGGTGTATTTATTTTAAATAGATTTACCAAAACAAAACCATATTTACCTGAATGGTGTTTACGATAATTTGCCGGGCGAGGGACGATATATCGGTAGGAGAAAACAACATCCTCGTAAAAATACACACAATATTTGTGAGTTTTGAAAAGGGAAATAAGTATCGATTTCACATACCAATAATTTCCCAAAACGGGAAATTTTGAACAAGGTATTTTCCATGTTAATTAAATATAAACATCATTTTATCCGCTCTTTATTGTTATTGTAACTGATATCCAAAAAACATTACCATATTTTCATATTCATAAATGTTGAATTTACCTAATTCGTCGAAATAAAATGCTAATTAGATCTTTAAATACGCCTCTTAACCCCTTTAAAACTGACGACGTATTAAAATTTATAAGTTTATGATTTATTAAACTTCTCACTACAGCAAATTAAAAAAACTTTTTTTTTTAACTGACATCTATGATGTGGTATGTGCGTTTTTTTTTATTAATTAGAAATATTTAATACCACATTTGTCCAATTTTCAATGAAGGTTTATAAACGAAAACATGTTTAAACGTCGTATTTCACACATACACACGATGAATTTTAAAATAATAGAATTGACTAACAAAGTAGTTGAAGGCAATCAATATTTTTGTTTATTCCAAATTAAGCTAAATTATTATTAAAAATATATAATTTACATATATTGAACAGAGTCTTAAAATATAAGGTTTAAAATAATTAAATGAACTATCAAAGGAGTTAAAGACAGAAAAATATTATTTTTTTAATGGTAAAAATATATATTAAATGGAGTCTTCAATGATGGGGTTTAAAATCATAGAATAAACTTACGATGGAATCAAAGGCAATTTTTTGTATATGGACAAACGAAGAATTTAAAGCAAGAGAATTTTTTTTCCTCAATGAAATTATTTCTTATCAATGTATTAATATTTTGATTGGAAGCAAAATTTATTAGGTTTAAATGATTAGATTATAAACGATAATTAAACGTAATCTTGAATGATGGAATTTAAAATATTATAATAGGATGGATTTACGATGTAATTAAAACCAAACATTTTTATAAATATATTTACTACTAAACAATATATAAAGCTGAGTCTTAAATGATCGACTTTAAAATAATAGGATGGACTTACGAAGGAATTAAAGCCAAACAATATTTTTCGTTCTCCGAAATTGAATCTGAAAGCGTTAAACCCAGATTAAGTGCTTGGTCTACTGTTAAGAATCGATTTATAGCAATTTTCAATGGCTTTTACCTAATGACTTGGTTAATTCCTTCAGAGTACACGATTCAACCATTTTGCAACTAATTTGAATATAACGGGAGAACCTCTTTTAATTTTAGAGCTTTTATTAAATATTTGAACGCTTAGTGCATATTGAATAAATTTTAATTTTAAAATTTAAGATTCCGTTTATTCTATATGAATTTGAAAGGACGTTTTTTTATACTGAGTGAAATTGAACCTTAATTTCTGCTATAATCTCCTCACACTAACTAGCAGTACACAATGGAGTCCTAGTTCCTACCCTCAATTGTAAACTAGCGCATACTGCGTTACGCGTTGGATCATTATATATAGAACTTTCAAAAAATTTAGTAGTGTAGTTGTCATTCATGGGTAGAATTGGTGAATGTTAAACGTGTATAAAGTGATCACTAAACCAAGAGTATGATGGTTGTAAGCCCTGTAAATGCTCAGACTTCTTCGTCTGTGTTGAGATGTCAAAAATTAACGTAATAACTGTCCACCTCTATAGTGTAATGGTTAGTACATTTGGCTACCATACCAAAGGTCCCGGGTTCAATTCTCATGGGGGGCAAAATAAATATAAGTGTATTTTTCACTATAATATTTATTCAATATTATTACCCTGGACTGGTATGCGCAGGACTGATCACCTGCCTTCATATAACAACAAAAACGCGATTCGATGCAGTGCTTTGTCCACCATAAGCGGTACGGATAAGGGTTTGAAGAAGAAGAAGAAACTGGAAGGCTTCGGGGATTCTTATCGAAGGTAATTAATAAAATTTTCGATTTGTTTAGGTGTCCGGAAATTGACGTAATTGATGAAGGGTCATTATGCTCGTGTTCGTCTTATTTCCACCCTTAAGTGGTTGCCTATCTAAGCATCTATAGTAGGGGATAGTGCCGCTCCTAAGCCGGCTGTACATTAGGGTAGGGGAGATGAGGTCGAAGGTAAGGCGATTAAAGGATCGCCCATTAAGGGGTTTCGTTAATAATTAATAATGCGTGCTTAATATGGAAAATGATCAGGTATCAATTTACGGTGTAACAGTATTTAGTATTTACTTTCCATGATACAGATTAGGACATTTAATTTTGTATTTTACTCCAACACAATTTATATATAACGTTTTAAGTGTATCCAAATCCTTGTTCACTTATCGCTCACTCCTTTCAAGAACGTCATAAATCAAAAAAATTTGATTTTTCAGGAGAACGTTTTTAAAGTTTAAAAATATATTAAAATCTATTTAAAATAAATACCAAGCTATTTATTGACCTTTTTACTGTGCAACAGATCTTTTTAGGTAAAACCTGAATGTTTTTTATCCATTTGAAAAATATTTAGGATATTAAAAAAAAAATAAACAACACCTTTTCTTCAAAATGCAAAAACAACTTTTTCTGCCCTGTAGCGGGTAAATATTAAGTTAAGAATATGCCTCTTTTGCTGGGATACAGTACATTTTCTGGGCATCCCGAAAACATGCACTACTAAAATTTTACGATTTTTAATTTATGACGTTCTTGAAAGTAGTGAGCGATATCTGGGTTTCTCCATATAGAAGTTATTTTCCGTGTTGACATCTCAACATAGGTATATAAATAATACATTAATATTGAATGTCATCAGTGAAAATGCAAACAGTTTGTATTTTCACACGTTGATGAGAACATCTGTAGTTCTCGAAACTAGCTGTGTTTGCGTTAATAAGTGTTTTATTTTTATGTAATAAAATGTTGATATAAATTACTCCTGAGTAGAGTGTATCCAGTATTTGTAAACAAAAATTTGGACATTTAAAATATTGTAGGTAAACACAGTATTTACATACTTACAAAGATTTCAAAGTATTCAAAATAAGATTAGTTCATTTTTTCACGTTCAATTAAAAAAATTGAGAAAACCATATATAAACTAGATTATTTAACGAAAAAGTTAGAGCAAACAGATGAAACATTCTTAAATTCTTACCATTTAGAACGTGCACTCTGACGCTGGCCACATCAGCGTTCGATGGGCTACAGGAATACTTCCCGGAGTCAGCAGCCACAGCATCCTGGATCAGAAGGTATGACGTAGTAGCTTCTCCCTTGTCGGTGATCACAGACACTCCTCCCCGAGACGAGTCGTAACTGATCACCTAAGGGTTAAAAAAAACAATCACTTTAACAAATGAATAGGTACCAACGATATTATAATATATCTAGATGCTACATATCAATCAAAATATAAAATTTCTGATTCTCACCAAGCCACCTTATGTGTCTTGTCAGTGGAGTTCTTTTTCCATAATTTTATACTGTTTTTATCTATCACAATGTAGTATGAAAAAATACAAAAAAAGTTTATAATATAAGCTCTTGATCATAATATGATCCGTTTCCTTTATTTTGCTTTTTGTTTATATTTCTGTTTGCTAGCCGGCAATAAATTATAAATGGAAAAAAAACTACTTCCATACTACTTGAGGTATTCTAATTTTATATTCATTTTTGCATAGTCATCAAATGTGTTTTTACAAGTTTAAAAATATGGTCACGTAGTACTTAATATTTTTTTTTTAAAAACGCAGCAAAACTTAGGTTTTTTTTCAACCAATGCTGAAGTTTTTTTGGATTTTTAATTCCTAGTGTCTCTTTTTTGTAGTGGTTAAAAACATTTCCCGCATCTATAACATCCCTAATATTATTTTTCCTAAATAACGTATTCATCTTTTTCATAAATATCTTTCTGAAGTATATCATTTAACTTTATTCTAAGAGTGACATGAACTCCTGTATCAAAGAGCAGGAAATCACCACCCGTCGTTTTATATTCATTAATTTAATGTTAATATTATACCATTCAGAAAGTCAAACTTTGTATCCATCATTACAAAAGTTGGACGGAGTTTAAGCGGAATGAAGAGGCAGTACCGTTAGTACTCGTATTACACTATACTATATAGTATGCCACTTTTATAACTAATTCACCAGCCTTTGTGGTCTAATTGAACTTTGAAGTTTAATTCAAATTCGGGATATGAGATTTGCCGGTCAAATTATCATGATTTGAATTCCAGTGAACGTCAAATACACATAAAAAATCGGATACATTTTTTTTTCAAAAATGAAAAAATGAAAAATTAATGGAATATTGTTGTATTTCTATAGGTTGTTTTTTTTTAAGAGGAATAAAAATTAAAATTTCCCGCAATAAATTGATGGTGGCACCCGCATCGTGGCATGTTGCGCCATCTTGTTGAAACAACAGCTCTGTCACATCAATGCTATTCAACTGAGGTACGAAGAAGTCAGAAATCATGGTTCTGTAGCGCTCTCTATTGACTGTAATATTTTGGCCGGCATTAAAAAAGGCCTTAAAAATATGGACCAATGATTCCACCTGCCCTTAAAACACACCAAACCGTGACTTTTAATGGATGTAAGGGCGTCTCAACAAAGGCTTTTGGGTTTTCTTCACTCCAAATTCGTCAATTCCGTTTATCGACATAGCCATTTCACCAAAAATGTATCTCATCAGTGGAAAAAAATTTGCGTTGAAATAGAAGATCAAGCTGAATATTGTTTTCGGCCCATTCACGAACCTACGACGCGCATAGTGGTCATTCAGTCTATTCATGGTGAAATGGCAAAACGTACTGATTACAAATCCACTATCAACTGTCAAATTGACAGTCTAAAGAAACAATATTTTCACTGGCGTGCTATCCACAAATAAATAAATAAGAACAACACAAAAAATATAATAAAATAATATTGATTTTACCACTTTTTGTCATTCTTCCGAATTTCACGTTTTTTTCTTGAAAAAAATACGCATTTCATACTTGAACACCTAATATATACATATATGATAATTTGAGAACAGTTGGAGTGATCGCCCGTGTTAGGTTGAACATCGCAGTACATAGGTCCTTTAGCAACTTGAACGCCAGATAACTTTTTTCGCCAAACACCGGCCCCTACCCGAATTATGCTAGGTCCGGGAAAACTTTGCATTTGTCAGTATTTACACTGCTGGGAGCGTACATTATCCCTTTGTGAACTTTACATAACAGTAAAGTCTGATTCAGAACTGATTCGTTCATGCAAAAACCTCTTTGAACAGTTGAACTACCCACCCAATACTAAATCCCGTCATAATGCTCACCACTGAGCCTTTATTGTATTAGATAGATACCTCGAATGAATTATTCTAATTTCTCAGGCGTGCTTTATCAAAACTATTCTAATCAATTCAAAGCGAAAAACAGTTTCGTGCTGTTTTTTTCATTTGTTAAATCTTGTGAGAATAGAATAGTTTAATTTAATTCATTTGATAGACATTTCTGCTTCGAACATATCTCAATATTATTTACGCTATTTCTTAATAAATTTAATATTTAAAGCATTTACTTTGTGGTTAGTCACTTTTACTTTTTTTACTACATTTTTTTTTAATTACCTAACGTCCAAGTGACTCTGAAATCTAGCTACGGCTTATGCAACACCGTTTATTATGTCCCTACTCAGGCTTCGATTTTATAAGTTTCATAGCCTATGCCTACTTGTGAGTAGATTTACTCTTTATGTTTAAAGTTACTATAATTTCATGTAATTCATGAGTGAAAATTCTAGGCAAAAACACTCGCTATCTCGCTAGAGGCATGAGTTTATACATTTCAATGATTCTAAGTTAGCAGTGAAGTTACTTAGGTGTATGATTTTAATTCTTGATTTTACTCAGGTAGTGAATTTACTTGTTTATTCTTATATCTATGTACATACTTATTTTACTACATTTCTCTTCAAACATCGATATCATAATTTTAAAATTAAGAATTGTTATTTGGGATGGTTTGGACCTGTGGAGCGAATGGTTGAAAAAAGAAAGAATAAATTAATTTATTCTCAATATTATTCATATTTAAAGCATTCACGTTGTGGTTGGTCATTTTTACTTATTTTTTATACAAAAATGTTAGTAATATTAGTTTATAACCACTCACCGAGATTTTTATGTCTACCGCTTTCGGTTTCTTCGTCAGGACAATCACTACCACAGCATGCAAACAATACTACCCTTCACTACCATAGCACTATTCACACACTTACAACTATACAAAATAAGTGTGTGAATAGTGCTATGGTGGTGAAGGATAGTATTGTTTGCATGCTGTGGTAGTGATTGTCCTGACGAATAGACGGGTTTGTCTCGAGACCAGTAGACATTAAAATTTCGATGAGTGGCTATATATATTACTAATATTTTTGTAAAAAATAAATTAGTAACTTTTTTCCTCTCCAAAAAAGAGACTAAATTCCTGTGTTTGGAGAGGGACTTACACTCATTGTTTATTGTTTATACTTATGAATAACACAATAGTATATTTTTTTATTTGTTTATGATTAAAGTTTGTTAAAGATGCATAAAAGTCATTTAATGTATTTTTTAGAATTTAAATATATTTTTTTATGTCTACAAAAAGGTTATCGAAATATTTGAAGATCTGTGAAGAACAACGAAACCACTGGTCAAATAAAATAAAACCGTAAAAAAAACAAATAGTTGCTATTTAAATAAACAGTTCGTTTTTTATATTTTTAAAATCAATAATATTTACCAACTGTCATAAAAAATTGCTGAAATTTATCATCTAGCCGTATAAAAGTTGATAATATCCATACAAATGTAGAGAATAAAGTGCTCAAATTAAATTACATTTGTCTGAACTTTAATAGGGCGCCTGAGGAAACGGCCGGGAATTGAATCATGTTACAAAACGATATTAAAAATTCCAGAGGAAAAATATTACCGGGTCCATTATATGAGAATTATACGGAATTTTTAATTCTCTAAATACGAATAAGTTATACATTCGAAAAGAACAAACGAGCTTTAAGCTCGAGCGAAATGTTCTCATTAAGTTTTCCGAGAAATCCGTCTTCTCTTTTTCCTTACAATATTGCTATACTTGCGTAAATTTCATCTCGTAATGTGTAATTTATATTCCATTTTATTTGACTTTTAAGTTTTCGAAAAATGATTTAATTAACACCTGAGCGTCATTTATGAAGAAAAAATCTCATTAATTAATATTCGAGATATTCATTTTCAATGCTCACTGAGCAACAAAATTATATTTTTTATTTTAAATACATATATTACTGAAATTATAGCTTTACTTGGTATTTCATTTCTTTTCCTCGTTACGTTTCTAAATCAAATCTCAACATTTTGGGTGTAAAAATTGTTCACGAATTTGGGATTCTCCACTTTACGGGGTATTTCATGTTGTGAATAAAATAGTTGATCAAATTATAAGCTGCATAAAAATTTAATATCATGTTTTCATCCATACATAGTATGTCTATCTTGGACACAAGATCAAATTAGGGTAGGAAAATCAGACAGCAGCAGTACCTAGTAAAATGGAAGTGCAGTCTTTGGAAAACTCAATCATATCCTTCAAATGAAGATATTTTTATAACAAAGGATAAGTGTTCAAAACATGTATCCTTTGTGTGTTTATGTATGGTTTAGAAACAATTACTTTAACAGCAGGGACCATGTATAAATTGAGATGAGCACAGCGGTCTAGGGAGAGACAAATCCTTGGCATAAGTCTGAGAAATAAAATCAGAAAAGAAGAAATCAGACGCCAGATAAAGGTTGTCGATGTGATAGATCGCGTCGCCTGAAATGGCAATGGGCGGGTCATGTTGCGAGGCAGATGGACAGATGGTCATCCAGAGTTCTGCGGGGGAGACCATAGGACATGAAGAGATGAACAGGTAATGAAGAAAGAATAAGATTTTAAAAAATTAAGTGATAAGTGACTAATGTTTGTAAATTTTGCATTAAATATTTAAATCTATATTCTTCTGTTAATAAATACTTAAATCCATGGATTTTTTTAAAAATACCAATAGAAATAGTAATAACGTGAAATGTACAAAGATTGAAAAATTATATTTTTTAATTAAGCATATCACTCACTCCTTTCAAGAACGTCATAAATCAAATAAGTTGATTTTTCAGGAGAACGTTTTTAAAGTTTAAAAATTTAATACAACGTATTAAAAATAAATATCAAGTCACTTACTGAACTTTTTACTATGCAAGAAATCTTTTTAGGTTTTTTCTCCATTTAAAAAAAAATAGTATATTTAAAAAATTAATTAAACAATACCTTTTCTTCAGAATTCAAAAACAACACTTTCTGCCCTGTAGCGGGTAAATATTAAGTTTAAAATATGCCTCTTTTGCTGGGATAAAGTACATTTTTTGGGCATTCCGAAAACATGCACTACTGAAAATTTACGATTTATGATTTATGACGTTCTTGAAAGGAGTGAGCGATATCTCAAATAATAGATCTGATTGACAAATTCTGAGGACTATTTCGGACTTTGCAACCAAAAATTAACAAGGAACAGTTAAAAAATAGCAGGCACCAAAATGTGTGTTGGCCTGTGCTTTTTTTTCTTAAATAATTTTCAAAATAAATTGAAAGAAACAGTGTTTGCGATTACGTATTTACAATCTTTATTTGCATAATTATTCAAAATGATAAAATGCGTTTTTGTAATATATAATATAATATTAAAATGATATTTAAAAATATATTTTTTTAGTAAAATGCTTGACATAAGTTGAAGAAAAAAACCCTGTATTATACTAATATTTACACGAACGCCATAACTAAGTCCGAATGCGATCCAGTTGGTTAAAGTGTGTACATACTGCGTTATTATTCTCTTTGCCGTAATGCAAAATCTTGTTCAGATTTCCCAAAGGCGCCGAGCAACACTTTATAAACTTTATAAGCGAACTTAGTAACATAATAACGTCGGTGAGCGTAAAGCAGCAAAAAGTTGAAAGTCGAGCAACGGATTAACCTATTCCCTCAAAGTCATCCCCGTACAACTTCACCCCATTCTGCAATACAAATAGACCACTTAGCTGTGTACGTTTATTTATCATAATAGTTTACCGACTTATTTTAAGTTTAAGTTCAACCGAGTTTATCTTAAGCTCCGGCATATGCAGTTACCAAATGCGGTTTCATAAAACTATAGCATCAGTAAATCTACAAACACTTTTTTTGGTAATCTTTTTGTTTTCAAACACATTTTCGATTCTTTACTGAAATATTAAATATCTTCCCCATAAGACGGTTTAAATAAAACCTGGTGTCAATTGAAGGCTAAACACACAACTTTGGAAGTTTCAGTAGCGTGGTTGTCAATCATGGGTAGAATGGTGAATGTTACACCTGTACAAACTGATCACATTAAAGAACATGACAAGTCCTGTGCATACCCACACTTACATATTCTACTACATGTATGTTGAGATATCAATAAAAATCTATATATATATATATATATATATATATATATATATATATATATATATATATATATATATATATTATATATATATATATATATATATATATATATAAATATATATATATTTATATAAAGAAAGAAGAATATATAAATATGTACATACACACCTTATTGTTGGACACTTGATAATGAACTATGTTATCAAAAATAATAAAAATTGTTCATGATATCAAATCTTATTCATATTATATTATCTGTAATAGAAATACTACTGGCGGTATTCAATGTTTCTATTAAAAGTAAAAAGTTAACAAAAAAAACCAAAGTCCTACTCTCGTCCATTTAAAATAATGATTTTTGTAATAAATTTTCCTCACCCCTACTGATGTACTCAAAATCAATTTAACTCAATTCGTTTAGAGAAATTTAACAATAAGTAGAAATTTTGATAAACTTGTATGTATGTGTGTATTCGTGTGTGTGTTCGTGTGTGGCTTATTATACTTATTTGATAAAAAAATGAATAGATTGTTTTAAGTATAAATAATTCTGTAGGAAAACACTGTTTGCTTCGAAACCGATAGACGTTACCTAAATTTGCTAAGATTTGGGTACACTCAAAATATTGAGGATAATAAGATATTGAATGATTATATCACATGGTTATTTTATAAGATTATTTTATTCTTTTTACTTTATATTTTTGTGTACTTTACAACAAACAATAAGCCTTTAAAATAGAGAAATTCTGGATTCTTTCATTAAAAAAAAACTTACTTAAAAAACACTAATAATTAAATCCGCAGATGCACTACCCCATCGACATTAAATATCTAAAGATTGAATTAACAATAGAATAGAAGTCGGAATCAACAATAGAATAGAGCTTTGGTCAACAATAGAATTGAATAACAAATCACTCTGATCATCGATACATCAACGTAGCGAAACTAATCGCACAATTCATTGTATAATCAGGGTTATGGATTTCTGCATAGCAAAGTTCAGCAATGAGCGGTATCTACTTGACCTATATATTCGATTTTACTAGAACATGATCAGAATCTTCTTTAGTATGAACTTTAACTCACATTATTTTGAGTGTGTCTAAAAAAATGTTCACAAGATGAATGTCACAGGTATAATTAAAAAAAAAGGATTTACGAAAAACATCCGATGAATCAAATTTAAATTTTCACCCAGAAAATAATACTTTAATGTGTTTGGTAATAAAAGCGGAGGAAGACCACGGAAAAGTTAGCATTATCAAGTTGTTTAAATACTTGAGTGTGGTCAGGTCAAGAGTCGGAAAAAACCACGTATGTGTTGAGGAGATTGCTGAATTTGGAAGAGGCGAAGAATGTTTGCAAAGATAGATTGGTGTGGTGTTTTTTTTCTCTGCCTACCCCTGTGAGGAAGCGGTGTGATGGTTAGTTAGTTAGCAAGAAAAAATGTTTTTGTTTAGGATACAATCGTATGAGGGTAGTATTTTTCTTACCGCAGCAACCGGCTGACTTTCTCACCTGTTTTTTTTCTAAATTCCCTTAATTCGCTACAAGTAAATGGTAAGTGGGTATTTGTAAGACACTCATCAGGCAACCATTCATTAGTCACTGTCTCAGCTTTGCCTGGCGTTTTCCTTTTTCTTGTGGCCTGGTTTATCTCCTCTCTCCACCCACCCCACCCAACCTACCCCACCCCGCCCACCGGTTCCTCTCAAGGTCCATTACTCCACATAATCCGTGGAGGAGATTACACACACCGAGCTAATGTTACAAATTAATCTCTTTTTACACTTTCAAAAGGGGTGTAAAAAATGTTTCAAATAATCTATCGGTCTTTTGAGATAGGCGAGCGCGCGTAAATCTTAGTTTCAGTCCTAATTTCGGTATTCAGCCATTTCAGATGCTAGTTTTCAGACAAATTAATCGAGATCCTAAAATCGCTTTTGGAATTCGTTCAACCTTCATGGATACTTGGTAATTTCTTTTATTTAGGTCACAATTTAACAAATTGTCGAGATTATTATTACCTCTGTTACATGGCTCGTCGCACTTCCGTCTAACTGTTGTAACTAACATTTTAGAAGAATTAAACTTATCAACAATTTTATTAGATGAACCATAAATTATGCCATTATTTTAAAATGGTCCAGTTTTCAAGTTTAGTTTTATTTTAACCTGATAAGAAAAGTGCATAAGATGAATACTTGGATACGGTACAAGCTTTTTCGTTTTACAAATTTAAAAAAAGGTTACTACATTTCTCGTCAGGCGCAGATAATATAATTAAAAGTTTAGGAAATGTAATTTGGGATGATGTGGACCTGTGGAGCGAATGGTTGAAAAGAGAAAGAATAAATCAATAAATTAATAAGAGTATACTCGGATATGTCAAATGTGAAAAGGCGGACAAAACGATGACGGCCAAGAAAGATTTGACACGACTAAATCAATCGGAATCCGAGGCCGTGTAAAAAGTAAGCAGAGAGCATGTATGGTTAGATTTATGAATTTAAAGGAGGCCAGGAGTAAGGAAATGTGGCATTCAATCCTATGCATATGTAAGGAAATACATGTGCAGAGGATTGAATGCCACATTTCCTGCACTCTGCTCTGTGTATGTAAGGAAAGTGTGGCATTCAATCCTCTGCAGGGAAACAGCATGGCAGTATAAGTTGTAATAGGAAAATTTTAATTTAAGGAATGTTTTTTTGCAGATACTTTAAAGGAAACTTTATAAAACTCTATAAAAATTTAGAAATTGTGTCAAGTTAAGTATTTATCTAACTCTAAAAAATACAACGTATTTGTCTCAACTAGTAAGAAAAATAGTAGCTCAAATAAAGTAGGTAAAAATAAAGTTTTTGTTTGATTTATTTTTATAAAAACAAGTTTTGTAAAATGTTCAATTAAAGTAAGGCTAAAATAATATATTAACATGTAACTCATGTTTTTTTTTTGAAATATATGCGTAAACTTTAGCGATAATTTTAACATCATAACGTGGATGAAAAAGTATATGGAAGTCTGAGTATTTACAAGGCTTACCACCTGTCACAGACTGGTTTAAATGGTAACTTTAAACACGTGTGACATTAACCATTCTTTAAACCAAAATATAAAAAATTAAAATAGACTAAAATCATATCTACACATGGATGAGTCCCAAATATTTGAGTAGGGTAGTTGTCAATCATTGATAAAATGGTGAATGTTACACGTGCATAAAGAAATCACTTAACCCAGTCTATCTCAAGTCTTAATCCCTGTAAATACTCGGACTATTCTTCTTCATCTATGTTGAGATGTAAAAATGCTAAAATAACCAAAGATTATGACACATAACTATAATAATCAAAGATTATAACACACTCAAATTGTTGTGTTTAAAACGAGAATTATAATAGTTTTTTTTTTTAAATGAAAATGATATTTTCTGGCGTTTCTCATATATGTATGTGATTATAATCCAGGATCTGGACCTCACATACTAATAAAAGAGATTCTGCTCAATAAAAAGCTTCTTTTCATCTCACCAATAGATGTCTTTAGTGAAGTTCTAGTGATTCAAGAACAATGTTTTGAAATTGGCTCATATATATAGAACTTCCAAGAATTTGAGTAGTGTGGTTGTCAATAATGGGTAGAATCGGTGAATGTTAAACGTGTGTAAAGTAATCACTTGAACCAACCTATGATGGTCGTCAGCCCCGTAAATGCCCAGACTTCTATATTCTTCTTCATCTTTGATGACATGTCAAAAATTAATATGAATTATTATCGTGTTCATAAATTTAATAAGTTAATCTTTCTTTTTATAAGAAAACCGTTTATCTTAAAGCTGTCGCTACCTATTTGTAAATAAATAAGTGAAGAAATATTTTTTCCAAGTGTTTGCCCATTAATTATGTTACACTTTGTTACACATAATTTATTAGGGTGAAGTATTAATGTACCTACTCCGTTTTCAGAATTTTCGCTGTAATAATATTGTTTTCCTGTTTTGTGAGCTTGTTTTTTTATTAAAACATAATTCTTTAACGATTTTTTTAAGTTTCCGACGAATTTCGATTAAATCGTACCCCATTATTCTGTACTTTAACAGCAAACAATAACTTTTTTTATAAAAGATGGACGGGGTTTACTCTTTTTTTTGTACATAAATATTTTTACAATATGAACCAAGTGTTTCCCAGCTACCCGTTACTGTAGCTCAGTCTAGATAAATGGAAAAGAAAGCACTCATTTATTTATTTTAAACTCGCATTTTTTTTAATGTGAAAAAATCACCATTAAAAGTGTAACAAGTTAATAATATTTTTTTACATCTCATCAAAGATGAAGAAGAATATGGAAGTCCGGGCATTTACGGGGCAGACGACCGTCATAGGCTGGTTTAAGTGATCACTTTACACGCGTGTAATATTCACCAATTCTGCCCATTATTGACAACCACACTATTCAAATTCTTGGAAGTTCTATATATATGAACCAATTTAGAAACCTTGTTCTTGAATCACTAGAACTTTACTAGAGACATCTATTGGTGAGATGTAAAGAATGAAAATGTAAATGCCCAGACTTCCATATTCTTCTTCATCTTTGATGAGATGTCAAAAAATAATATGAAAATAACTCAGATATAATTGGAGACAATCCAGATTTTGTGAATAAATATTTGGACACACTCAAAATGTTGTAACAAGTTATTTTGCACATTTACCACAAAAATTATTTAAGTGTTTGGTCAAGTTAAGTTAGGTAAGGGTAATATTTTTCATTCATTTATTCAAACCCTTACCCGCACTGCAATGGTGCACAGGGCCCTGCATCATATAAACCCCGTGCTATCTTAATCGTTAACACATGAAAGAAAGGTGATCAGCCCTCCGCTCCAGGTACCAGTCCAAGGTAATATTAAAATCACTCATATTTTTTTGACCCCCCCCCCTGGGAAATAAACCCAGGATCTCCAGAACTGTAGCCGAGCGTGTTGACCATTACACTACGGAGGCAGAATATTTTTTAATGGTACATCCTTTGAGACCACCTCAAAAAAAATATTGCGCGAATTTACGCGAAACGTGTATGATTAAATAAAAACACTTAGTTACCCTTATCCTTTTGATATTTGAATACTTAATGATTTGAGGGGTTGGTAAATTGGTTTAACCTTTCATCTGCCGCAATCGTGTAAGTACGTATTCATTTCAATTTTGTTACTTAATTCATGTTTTTTTTATCAAGTATTATACATTTACTTGGCCTAGTTGAATGAGTAGACAAATTCATACCTTACAATATAAATGTTAGGAACTTAACCTGCTTATGGGATGTTCGATTCCCACGGGGGTCAAATACATAATACAAAAAAAATGTAGTGCTTTTTCACTCTTATGTTTATTTCATTTTACCCTGGACTGGTATCTGAAGCGTTATGCTGATCACCTTCCCTTTATAAAATTGACGATCTACTTAAAATTGCATTAATTGATGCAGTGCTTATGCACCATTGGTTTTGGATAAAGATAATTTGAATGTAATAAAAATACATTAATTTATTTACTGATTTGGCGTTTAATTTGTACAACTCCATTTTAATTTTCGTATTAATTTTTAAATCCTTCAAAGATTTATTGAGTCCACTAAGTTGTATTTTATTAACAAAAACAAACAAAAAAATAATATTGCGACAATTGTTTCGCCTAGTTATGGCATTTTCAAACAAATGTGAAGATCAAATAGACTGACGGTCCTTATGTAGCTATACAATTCTATTTGTCAGTTTTGACATGTGTAGCAATAAAATACTAAAATAATAAAATACAACTTAGTTGACTCAAAAAATCTGCGTTTGATTTAAAAATTAATACATAAACTTAATATTTATAATCCTTGTGGGCCTTGTATACATTAAAAGCAATGTAAATAATATCTGCAGCTCCAATATATAAAGAAAATAAGATTTGTTGACAGTGTTAATATTGTAATTTATGGGACCTTGACTTCATGTCAATTCTTGATTTTAGTGCTTTCACACAAATATCATGGTAAGATTAACACAGAGAACATTATAGGTGCACAGTTTACACCCGCGCTGTGCCAGGCGAGTTTCCCACAATGTATCGGACCCTCCCTATTCACAATACAGATTCAAATAAAAGCATATCTAATAAGTTAGAAGAAATATTTTTTTCAAATGTTTTAGAATTAGAACATAAACCCTAACGATGACAAGGTTCTTGTCGAAACCGGTTGGAAAAAGTGTACCAATAAAAAGTAGTTAAAATAAAGTTGTTTTATTTTCTAAAGTTTGTAAAATGTGCCACAAAGTATCTGCGAAAAACATTCAAGAAAAAAAATTCACTAAATGATCTATAAACTTTGTTCATAATAAGCAAGATAAGTAATAAATCCAAATCCCATATAAAAATATGTATATTGTAATTTAAAGAAACATCTCCTGGGATAATTAATACATTTTTGGAAAATCATCACATACGTAAGACATGATAAAAAGGACATATAAGGATAAATTTCACTTCGAGAACTTACCTCGTCCTTGTGGTACCAAAAGATATAGGCCGGAGGCTCGGGGCTGTAGCGCAGCAGGCAAGTCAGGTTGATGGTGCTGCCCCTCCCCACGTGGAGGTCGGGTCCGCCCAGGATGGTCGCCGTGGGAACTGTTAACAGGCAAAGTGGTTAGATAAAGAGTTCATTAACTCGCCGAGGGTGCAAACTGGGCGGGAGGGAGAGCTTCGCCCGGCCATTGTGCTCGTTTGCCAAAACCACACAGAGAACAACTTGCCCCGTTTGTAATTTTGTTTCCTCCGAAAATTTGATCAAACGAGGCGCCAGGGCTAATGGCCTATTCTAACATTTATAAAATAAATAAGAAATATTAAGAAATAAAATAAAACACTTTATTCAATTTAATCAAAAAATACTGCAGCAATTTGGGAATTTCATTAATTGATTCGGCGGTCACTTTGTATTTAAAATTAATAATTTTTAATTCACGGTTTACTACGAAATATGGGGCAAAACCCTGAGATGAAGATCGGCAGCAAAATTAAGATTTACAAAACTTGTGTCCGATCCATCATGACGTATGGAATCGAAAGTAGAGCAGACACCGCTGCCACAAAAACGCGCTTAGAAATGAAGACTCTAAGAAGCATATCAGATAAGAGTCTTCGAGATAGAATAAGAAATGCCAGGATCAGGGAAATATGCGAGATCAAAGATGTCGTTAGGTGGGGAAGGCAACGAAGGAGACAATGTGAGGAGAGTGGAACCATCCAGACTCCCCCACATTGTACTGTACGGCCAACCCCATAGTAGACAACTCCCGGGCAGACCACCAAAGAGATGGGTCGATAGCTGGGAATCGACATCGCAGGAGGCTAATCCCTCTTTAAAATAGGCCACAAGGCGTACAACAAGATGAAGAAGATGGTTTACTACCACTATTTCTATTAATGTATTGTGACAAGATGGCAGAATGTAAAGAAATGTATTTCATTGTGGTCATTCGCAAAAACCACGCTGAACAACTTGCCCTGTTTATAATTTTGCTTCCCCCGAAAATTTTATCAAATGAATCTGCCAGGGATAGTGGCCTATTTTTATTTTTTTTAAATAAATAGAAAATATTTACTTTCTTCAATTTAATCAAGAAATACAGAAATTCATTAATTTTATTAATTGATTCTTCATTCATTTTGACTTTTTTTTACTCTTATCCGCACCCGATGGTGCATAGAGCACTGCATCATATAAGTAAATACCATTATTTCCATAAATTTATTTTGAAACGTGTTTAGATGCATTTTGAAGGTATTCGAAGATGATGGAATGTAATGCAATATAAATTTATTCCATTCATTTCTAGATCCGTAGGGATGTTGAGTGTCTTATAGAATGAATAATACAGAATAAAAAATCTAGAAAAGTAAGGATGAAGATAATTAATGATCAATTTTAATACAATTAAGTACAAAAAAACTAATAAAAATTAAACATCAAATACTGTTATTAATTGAAGAAATAAAAATAAAGCACTGAAAAGGTTTTTGAAGCTTGAGAGGGTAAAAAATTCATTTAAAAATATTTTTTCTCCTTAGTTCAAGGTTGTCATACTTTTCAACAATTATTGTGAAAACTCTTTATTCTCTCGCGTTATTGGAAAAATAAATGACATTGGGTCTCTTTCATTGGAACTCTCCTAAATACCAGGGACTGTCATACTTTTCAACAATTATTGTGAAAACTCTTTATTCTCTCGCGTTATTGGAAAAATAAATGACATTGGGTCTCTTTCATTGGAACTCTCCTAAATACCAGGGACAGTATAACAACGGCCTTAACTTCATAGTGTAGATAAATTTAACTTATTTTATAACGTTAAAACCAACAACAAAAATTTTGAGTAAAAAATAATGATTATGCAATATCAATAATATATACGGTAAAAACTGTTATGATAATCTAATAACATACAGTAGATGGCACTTAAGTATTAGCACCACAGCCAATTCGAAATAATAATCAACGTGTCTAGACATCTGTACAATTATGTATAATTATTACGAAACTGAAATACTACTAATATGAAAGGGGAATATCAAAGCTCTAAGCTTTTGTGCTTTGATCTATAAATTGTCTTTTTGTGTATGAATGACTCAAATAAATAGTATTTATATGATTACAATCTATTTGCCTAATTACAGGCCATGCCTTTATGGGATCTTTTTTTGTGTTGTATTAAAAGAAATGTACTTGTATTTATATTGTATTGACAAATACAAAAGAATTTCAAATAAAGAGAAAAATAAAATAAAATCAAACTTTTATGTGTAATGTAGTGAAGGTTATAAGGAGTGGCAAAAAGTAGTCACCCTATCGGAAGATGTTAAAATTTTTGTAAATGACTTCTTATGTCAATCATATTTTACATTTATGAACAAGATAGCTGCAGTATACAAACAATTTGATAAAACGGGCACAAATGTGTATCAACACTGACGGCAGCCACTTGCTGGATACAAATTTTGCCACCTTAACAAACAAAAAATTAAAGTTCATGTAAAGATTTCTACTACCCGGAATCTTTTTTTTAAGTAAAAAAATTATTCAAAAATAAAATTGGAAGGACGCCAACTCTATATATAAGACCCTTAGTAAAAAAAAGTATATAAAAAAGAATTTCGTAACAGAATGTTGGAAAAAAGGATTGAAAATGTCTTTATCAAATTGGAGTCCTCCATGAAAGCGAAGTCACCCATTATATTAACTGGTCCTTGTATCGTTTTGTCACAACCTCTTCAACTATAAACTCGGTATAGAATATTATTGAATGGAGCACGCGTGGCTACGTTGCCTTTCACGAGCTCAAAGGACAACTTCGCCATAACATCTTACGTCTTCCTCTAATGGCCATATGGTCCTTTTAGATCTGAGACTATTCATTCAATCTCCTTGAAGCACAACATAGCCCTTTTATACTCCACACCGAACCGAAAAATAAAAACCTGTTTTAAAGAAAGTGATTTAACATTTTACTTACTTAGTGGGCACTCCCTACTACGAAAAAAACACATGTCCTATCCGCGTTATTTTAAATCTACTTTCTTCCATTTTGTTCGTGTTTCTTACATGTATAATGTACATAAACCCTTATACCTTCCCTGCGACAAACTTTTCTTTTGAGCAAATTCTTTTCAATATCTCCCAAAAGTTCTTTACAGTAGACTCGGTATTTACCAATATTAAAATTGGATTCCTAAATGGACCTCTGGGTTAATCCTATATCTTTATAGTTATATATAAAGTGTAAATAAATTTGACGTTACTTCAATGTTCCTATTTCTAGAGATTTTGATATTTAGAGACCGATTGTCAATCCATTTTTTATGGGGATAATGTTGAAAATGAAAATCAAATATTTATTTGAGTTTCCCGAATCCCGAAAAGATGAATAAATAGACAATATATTCTACATACATATGTAGATATAGATATTGACTTCTTCGTAGCTCAGTTGAATGGCATTGATGTGACAGAGCTGTGGTTTCAACAAGATGGCGCAACATGCCACACGACGGGTGCCACCATCAATTTATTTCGGGAAATTTTAATTTGTATACCTCTAAAAACAACAACCTATATTTACACATACGAGTACAAACACATATAGTTTGTCAATTTTCTTATACTAGTGTCTATTGCTTAATTATTACTTCTTTACCAGTGATACACAACTTTTACGCTACATTGCTTTATATAAATAATTTAGGGTTCTACAAATTAATTTTAAACAATGTCTTTTGATATCTCAACAGAGACAAAGAAATTTATATAGTCTTACGAATTGCCAAAAGCTTTTTTTTATAATTTTTCCAGTCGGCAGTTCAAAAACTCTTCCATCATGTGTCAAACTAACCTGTCACACAAAATATACACAATCTTCAAAAATCATGGATAGAATGGTGAATTTAGAAAAATATATAAATTGATCTCTAAAACCAGCCAAAGACAGATTGTAAGCTTTGTATATTTACTTGTTTAGCCTACCCCGTCTGTTAAGTGTAACTAATGTAATTACACTGAATAAAATGATGTCATTATTTTTGTTATAAAATGGAAAATTACAACAAAAATTGCTCAAATTTTTAAGTAAATTAAAAACGAGTACTTCTTGAAATAAATAAATAAATATTTTGAAATTAGTTTACAAAACTGTTTATAAACGTAATCTCAAAATTATTTATTTAATATCGTTTTAAAGTTTTGTGGAAAATAAACTAAATTAAATAGATATCCGTAATATTGAAACAGTGTGAAACACTGTTTCAATATTACGAAATTAATTGGATTTCAAAATAAACAAAATGATCCGTATCATTTTGGAGTTAAACACAGACAGAGGCGAAATTGGAAGCTTAATAAAAATAAGGAATATTGACATTGAAACTGGTAAAAAGAATATTGGTGAAGTAACAGAGCTTGGGGCAGTGTCCCGGGAAAGAGACATGTCCTGCGAGTAATCATTACGAGTTACGAGCATCTCGGGGTGAGTGGATGGAGGCGCTTTTCAAAGATAAAGGTCTTCCATAAATAATATTCCCAAACTTTCCCAATACGTGCCCCGCCGACTTTGTAAATAGTCGACCTATTTACGTCCCGTTTTCGAGTAGTTGAGGTTCTGTTATTAAAAATATGTCACCGGCGATACGTTACCTACAGTGTGACTATTTCGCGGAAACTTCGCCGGCTGTTGCTGTACATGGTGTCCCAAAAGTCATGGAATGAATTTAATTTTTGCTGCACCCCTACTGATCATATAATCAGTAGTAAATCGGTAGTAAAAAGTAAATGTTTAACGAAAAATGGATAGGTTTTATCACAAAGTGACTGTCGAATCAATTAATGAAAATAAATGAATTGTCCTGTGTTCGGGAAATCTTTATTTGTGAATCCATTGATTTTTATCTAAGATTAAATATAAAATGTGATTAATAAAAAAAATAAACACTTGTATTTTAACACTTATTGAATTTAATTTCATTACACACTAGTTTTGAAAACTACAGTTGCTTTCATTGACAGGTGATTTAAGTTTTACTATTCATCTGTTGATGAAAACAACTCTTATTTTCAACTAGTCGTGTATAATGAAATAAAACTCAATAAGTGGTTTTATACAAGTGATTCATTTTTAAAAGAATCAACATGTCATTCCACAAAATCAATGTCGAAACAATAAATGATTTAAATTGTGATTGCTTCATCTAGTTAGTTTAACAATTCGTACCGGTTTTGTTCATTAATTTTCCTTAGAGAGATAAAAATTTCCCAACTTTTGGGACACATCCTGTATTTCGGGATTTTGATTTGGAAAACTATTTCATTCCGACCCTCCGCACTTTCCGCCGATCGACGCCATTTTGGGACGTCACATGGCGAGAATATTTTACAAGTTTTTCAACGCGGAAACTTTGAATAAAGAGTCGGAGCAGCTACGTGGCGTTGGATTATAATATATACAAGTGCCTCGGTAAATATTTATTGCCGCGGACCTTCGTCTGGAACTTTGCTCACGACAAAACTTCGCCTGACACGTTTGATAGAATACAAAGTTAACGATAAACGGGATAAAGGACTTTAAAAGGTGCTTGACGCACACCATTCAACTAATTTTCTTACATCTCATCTGTGAGGCAATTAATGTTCTCGAAAGTTTTCTTATTTTCGAGCTTTGAAGTCGCGAATTTATTCCCTTGACTGAGTTAGATTAAACGTCGTGTAAATGTTTTTTTTCGTATTGAAATGTATGAATTTGACATTTCAATTAGAAGGACGAATTTTGACCGAAAGCTTGTACATAATGTTGTCTAGGCCCTGAGGGGAAAAACATCTAAATATTTTAATAAAGCTATTTAAAATATTAATTCTATTACTTGGAAGACAATTTCCTGTTTACAATTTGTTTATTTTGAATATATTTTGGTACTCGTATTTTTCACTCTTCTCCGTCTTCATAGTATAGTGCTCAGCGTGTTCGGTTACCGAGCTAGAAGTCCCGGGATCAATTCCCATGAGAGTTGAAATAAATTAACAAAAAAGTGATTTTTCACATCAAATATTTACTTAATATTACCCTGAATTTTATATTACCTGAATCGTAGTAGGGCTGATCACCTTTTCCTCGTATTTTAACGATCAAGATAACACTGCTTATATTATTCATTACACACGACTAGATTTATCGGGACTAGTCGTGTGTAATGAAATAAAACTTGTTAAGTGGTGTAATGCAAATGTTTATTTTTTTTTTAATATAGATAATTAACATTCCTTTTAAAATAATTGGTTCCAAAGGAATTCTCTTGTTTAAAGTTATTTAATATAATTTGTTGACAAATTTCTTGAAATAAACTTATCGTATAAGTCCGCCTCAAGACACCGAGTCTGATAACTAACACAAGTAGCAATAAAACACTGTTGTAAACCACTGACAAACATACAAAGTTTATCCATCAAGCTGAGAGAAACCATAATGAAACATACTGTGACTCGTCTCCTTTATTATCTGTTAACTAGAACAAAACACGAGTTAGGTGTGTTTCACTTTATACCTGTACTTTATCTCTTTTTTACCTTCTAAAAATAAATAAATAAAATCACAACCCTAATCCGCACCCTAATGGTGCATAGGGCACTGCATCATATAAATCTAGTGTTATCTTGATATTAACACATGAAGGAAAGGTGATCAGCCCTCCGCTTCAGGTACCAGTCCAGGGTAATATTGAATAAATATTACAGTGAAAAAAACACTTTTATTTATTTGACTCCCCCTGGGAATCAAACTCGGGACCTCCAGAACAGTACCCGAGCGTGCTGACCATTACACTACGGAGGCGGACAAATAAATAAAGAAAATCTTGAGAAAACTTCCCTGCAGAATTCTTATAAGTGTATTTTTTTTTAAGGAATAACCCCCCCCCCATAGCTTCTTCTTTTACAGGCTTATCTGCAGGTAGGATCGTAAAGATAGAGAAGGTAGACGTGAAAATGTGTCACAAACATCCAGACCAATTGAAAATAAATATTTCGTGAATTTATTTAGCAATTGGTGGGAATCAAACCCGTGGTGCCAGTTTCACAGTCGAGCGTCTACCCAACTACGCCACGGCACCTAAGTACTTAATTCTAAGTCTGAGTACTTTTATCCTTCCAAATAGATTTTTTGTAGAATATGTTACTGGTACTAATTCTTGTATAAATAACTACTCATTTATGTATTTCTACGTGATAAATCCTAATATGATTGTTTGTATTCTCTTTGATTTTTCATTTCAAAGTTCCTGAAAAATATTAAATATTCAATTAAATAAAAGTAGAACTTTCTTAAAAAAGCGTGTTCAATCAAACGCGTACAAAAGCAGAAAATATACAAATGTTACGATGTCAATTACTGCTATCAACAGTTAACAAATGTACATATATTATCAGATAAAAGCAGGAGAGATTCGTGCGAATATCTGTGACACGAAGTACGATTAAAATATGTAGAATATCTCCAGGATTTAAATTGTTTCAAAAGTCACAAGATCGGGAAAGTACGTTCGAGCAAGAGTTTATCCCGGGACAAGAGTACCTACAATATGTACAAGGATAGGCGAAGTTACAGGAAGAGGCATTATAACCGTTTTGCCTATCCCTTGAGAAAAGCGGAACGATGACGCAAGTGCGAGTACAGGCATCCTTCGCTTTCCGCGGTCTCGGTAATCCGCGATTAACGGACATTGCTTGTAAGTTTCTCAAAAAAAAGTTATTTTTTTACTTCAGGTTTATCAAAACTCTATGAATGAATGCGAGCACTCGAAAGAAGTCCTATATAATATAAGTATTTTTTTACAACACTATCTCAAAACATGAGCGATGCAGACGATGTTGTGTCGAAAGAGGAGAGAGAATGATCAGTAGTTAGAGACGTAAAAGAAGAATCTTGAAAAATAATATAATTACAGGTACAGTTTTATTAGAATCATAAAGATTTAACTTGAATTTCATTAAAAGATTCAACTGTCACTATGATCGATTTTTAATAAAAATTTTACTTGGTAAATATCACGAATAAATCTATCGTGATACGTGTTTTGGTGCATTCAGTATCAAATATCAAATGCCGTATGGAGTTACAATACATTTTTGGAAAAAAATAATGGTTACTTTTATACATTTATGGAGAAAAAAAGGATAATTATTACATGTAGATTAATGGATAATAGATATAAGATATAAAAATGGATATTACTAGGCATTAATGGATTTAAAAAATGGATATAACTTTTTTTAAATATAAAAAATGGATATTACTATACATTAATTGAAGTAGCATCAATGTACAGTTAGATAGAATCTTGAGAGTAAAACTGTGATTTCGGGTTCGTTTTTGTCAATAACGAAATTGGAAATTGAAGAAAAATTTGTTTAAAATTAAATATGTGTATTTTCCCACTCCAAAATAAACCCTTAGATATTTATAAGAAGAAAATATCAATTACAACAATTTCTTTCTGGATAGCTACTAGTCTCATTACGCGCGGTTTTGTCATTCGCGCCGTATTACCGTTAGAGAGTAACCCCCTCAGAGAGGATTTTCCATGCTTACATAACATTTTCTCCTCTCCATTCTCTCATACATACTGATAAGCTCGTGAAAAAGCGGCTTTGCGGGTCACACATTTTTTATTGTTATTATAAATACTACTCTACAACTTCCTTTGTCCCGACACGATGTTAGCCATATTGTAACTTGGAAACTCGGTACATGTATTTTTAACTTTTTACCATCTCGTTATATAAAACCGAGCTTCACGTACGGATCGAACAGAAAGATATACTTTGACAATTCAAATACAGGGTTTATCACCTATCATAGGCTGGTTAAGTGGTTAAGTGATCACTTTACATACGTGTAACATTCACCATTCTACCTGTTATTGACAACCACACTTCTCTTTTTTTAGTATTGAATTTGAATAGTGTGACTCGAGTTTGAGTAGTGTGGTTGTCAACCATGGGGTAAATGGTGAATATTAAACGTGTGTAAAGTGATCATTTAACCATCTTCTGACAGGTGATAAGCCCTGTAAATATCAAAACTTCCATATTCTTCTTCGTCCATGTTGAGGTATCAAAATGTAAATTACTTCAATTTATTCGACAGTCACATTGTGGTAATTAATATCTATCGATTTTTAATTTATGTTTTACTTGGTAAATATTTACTACTATTTCTTAAAATCTGTTGTGACACGTGTGTCGATGCATTCCGCATCGTTTCCAAACGTGAGTGGAATGTATCGAAACACGTTTCATAATATATTTTATGAAATAGTGGTATTTACCAAGTAAAACATTAATTTTAAATGTTTATAAAAAATTCATAAAAAGAGAAACCCAGATTTGTAAACAAGTATTTGAACATTCTCAAAATATTGTGGACTGAAACTTGTTTATTTACCAGCGAATTCACAGGTATTGAAGGAATGAAAAGTGTATTTTCTGATCTTTCGAAGAAAATTGTTTTTGTATTTGTATTTGAAGTGGAGATCAAGTGATATTTCAAAAGATTTAGATGAATTATCTTACTGAACGAACTAGACGTGTAACTGATGGGTAGCTTTATTTTTTCAGTTACCAAATTGGGATGGCATTCGTTACTTTTTCTCAGCATAAATTCCTTTCCAACTTATGTTTTTGATGTCAAATTTTTAAATTATTAGGAGCTAGAAATACGCTATATACAGTCAATTTAGTTCACTAACTGGTGTGATAAGCTTTAATGATCGTATCCAATAACCGAATTGAATAATTTTTTTTTTGAGTCGATGTTTATTTAACACTAACCATTCTACCCATGATTGAAAACCACACCACGTCCTAGATATATATATGTAAATCAATCTCGTAACACAGTACATGTGAGTACACAACAGCCATCTATATTGGATTTTTTTTAAGTTTATTTTTTATCAATATTTATTATTTATTGCATCAGACACTAGATTATTTCTATTTACCCTACGGATAAGATGTCAATATTATAGGTATCTCAATTTGATATGAAACATCTGTCGTTCCTTTTTATATAAAAAAAGATAGGATACTATAAAATGCTTCAACAATTTCTCAATCGATGACTCTACAAGCAGCCATATTTCCAAACGTATCTTTAATCGTACCGACATGTGAAAGGTTCTGGGACCATTACATATATACAGGTTTCAGACTTAATGGAATATAGATGTAATCAATAATTGCCAGAATGATGAGCGTTACATAAGTGTATTAAATGCCAGGTCGTAAGCTCCTGGGATTTTTTATGTGAAATGTATTGATAACTATGTTTATGCAATACGTAACCAAATTTATCCAATAATTAGTTTGATTAGCTTTTCAGTAAATTTTTATAATGATTCAAATCCAATAACCGAATCAAGTAAAGGCTAATTTTAAATAAATCGTTATTTTTATTCGATTCCATGTCTAGTATGAACACAACGAAAATAAATTCAGCATGTTTTTTATTTCATTTTACGTCAAAGAATATTTTTTTACTGATAAAATCTTTAAGTAAAGCGAAAATTGAGTACCCATCTTTTTAAACAGAAGGGCCGGATGACAATTTCTGACGAACTTATAAAGTATATAAAATAACCAAGTCAGCCTTTCTTAACTACGATAAGAACTATGACGTTACTTTATATTATCTTTAGATTTATAAATAGGTACTCTTTGTAACTAAGTCTCATTGCGATCGAAGAAATTACGTAGAATTTTCTAGAGACAGTATCATGATATCGTTTTTAGATTTCGGTAAACCATTGTCTAAATTATAACAGAGAACAAAATTTGAATTTTATTGGAGGATTCAAGCTAGATTTTTCCGAAATCAATTAACGAATTCAATCAAATTGTTCCCATTAAATTAAAATGCCTAAATTTCATGTACATATACTAAATCGTTTTAAAAAATCTTGATTTTCCGTTCAAAAACATACAAAAATTTTATTGGGTTCATATTGGTACAATTTATAATTATTTTCGTCATAAAAGTACGCGATAAAAAAAGTTTGGAGTTCACTGGTCTAGTGTACATAGTATTTTCATCCAAAATGACAAAATTGTTGGAAACAATAGAAGAACAAAATAACACGCTAGGGTTTTTCTTTTTTATTCATTTCTATAGAAATACAACCCACACTATGTGACATACCTAAATTGAAAGGTAATTTTTTCTTTACTTTATTCTGTACTCTCAAAGGTACAGAATTGAGTAACCTTCTTCAGAATGCTCCTGTAAATATGTATAGTAGAAATTATGTTGATAGGTATTGTATACTGTATTCTATTTCAATATTACTTATGTGGTATGTACAACTATTTTTTTTAATCTATTAACACTCGTGTTTTGGTGCATTCTGTAGCATTTTCAAATACCGTGTTTGAATATATAACAGATACGGTGTTTGAAAATGATGCGGAATGCATCGAAACATGTGTCACAATAGCTTTTAAGGAATAGCGGTATTTCCCAAGTAAAATTCAAGTTAAAAATGGATAGATATTTCCACATAATGAATACTGAATCTATTAATGAAAGTATGTTTTATCTCTCAAATAACCTCGGAATACATATCTATTGACCTGACAGCTATGTTTATTTTGTATTTTGATTCATATATCCTTTCTTCGAATATAAACGACCTTTATATTTATGTCTGTAAATAAGGTAATGTTATATTATTTGTGATAACAGGGACAGTTCTGCTTACAACTTTCCTTATTTGTCTTTCAGCACGTTTAGTATTGTGTATCAGATTGTCGGAAAGTTTTGTCATATTATTATAAACATGGATGCAGGTTTATGCAAATATAAACAGGAACAATTGTAGTATATTTACGTATCTCATAGGGGTATTTTTGCTTTCTTTACTTTGAATATAATATATAAGAATATAATTTGAATATAGTGTCATACATAAGACTACCTTACGCGTGTTTGGTGGTTAGAAAGATTGAAATATTAAAGGATACAGTAAATTTTAGATCCTGCAAAGACAATATGTGTTTACATTCCTCTTCAAAGCACATCATACTTCAGTAATTTCAAAGAATGAATTACCACTTTATGTGAAAAATACACCATCCCTGAAAAATTACTATCTTTCCTTCTAACCCTACCTGTACACCATATTCTTCTTTCGTTTTCTCTACCTCTCCTTTCCTTAATTCTTTGCCTTATCCTACTTCCTTTGCTTTCTTTGTTTTCATCATTTTTCAATTCATTTTTAATAAATGTTGATCATTTTTCTTAATTAATTAATTGAGATTAAAGAGATTCCAACCTGTCTTAAAAGAAAAACGTTTGAATCCTGGATACTCCCAGTGAATACATATGCACTACAGACCATGGCTCTGACAAAAAGAAGGGCAGAGATGCTCAAATTCATAAAGCCATTAATGAAAAAATTCAATGCTAGGTTTTAACCTGATTTATAAAATTAAAAATTAAAAAATTAGGAAAAGAACCAGAAAAGCGGATCCATGGATCGCGTAGCAAGACTCGAGTTGCAATGGGCGGGACATGTTGCAAGACAGGACCACATAAGAAAGACCCCTGAAATCCTGAGATGGAGACCTTGGGAGAAATAAAGAGGCCTAGGAAGATCTCAAAAAGATGGTACGACGACATAGCCGCTGTGCGGGGTAGAAATTGGCTGCTAGCAGCAACAGACCGTAAAATTGGAAAGATACGGAAGAGGCCTTTATCCAGCACTAGAGGATGGACGATTGAAAATAATGTATTCTTTTTTTTTCGATGATACTTCTGTCAAAACACTGTTTCACCACTAATATCAAAAGGCTGTATAAGGTTCTAACTTTAACTAGTTAAAATCACTATTTTGTTTTTGTTTGGTTTGGTTTGGCAACCGATCGAAGGGAATGGAAGGACACGGTAGAGGCCTACGTATGTCCAACACTAAGGACAGAAGGTTAAAGAAGAAGAAGGTTGCAATGAATTGTGCATAAATTGTTTTTTTTTTAATCGATGATACTTCTGTAAAAGCACTATATCACCACTAGTTTCAAACGGCTGTATAAGGGTCAAACATTGACCAGTATCATTATTTTATCTTTGATTGGTTTGAGATAGAAATGTAATTTATATTCCTCATTTTGGTCCAAAAATGAGAAATAGAAATTTCTCATCGGGAGTATTATATGTATATATGACTTATGTATGTAATATGTTTTGAAATAAATTAAATTAAAACAAAAATTGCTTCTTGGAAATAAGCCCGCCAATGTCCATTTATTTTGTAATAAGTATATGAGTTAAAATAAATGAATGACGGATAACAATGTTTTATTTTATTTAATTTAAAATGGGTTTGACGTTTTGGAGTTAGGGAAATGAAAGGAAGGGGAAGAGGCCTATAGAAGAAGAAGAAAAAGTGTAATACTGTATGAATACGAGCCTAGGTTGTTTTCTGTCTCACCAACAATGTTGAGGTTGACGAAGTAGCTCCTAACTGGCTGCGTGGAGACCTGGCACTCATACATGCCAGCGTCTCTAAGCTGCGCCCACTTGATGTGCAGAACCCAATCGTCCGTCTCCTGGCGGTGCGTGGTCTGGAAGCGCTGGTCTGACGTGTATGTGTAGCTGCCAACAGTTAGGATGTGCAGGTCCCTGTGACGTATCCAAGACACCTGAAAAAATCCAGGAATCAAACAATCGAACAAAACTGAAAAGGAACAAAAGTTTTAGATCCATGTTAAAATATTATGAATGCTAGGAATATTCACAATATTTTAAATGTTTTAAATTCTGTATCAAAATAACACACTTGTATAAGACCACTTTTTAAATGTATTCATGTAAACACGACTAGTTTTGAAAACTACATCTATTTTCGAAACTAGTCATATTTACATAAATAAACACAAAAAGTTGTCGTATCCGAAAATTGTCCAAATTTTTTTATTTAAACTATTCAAAATATAATCACTTTATAAAATAAAAACAACTATTTTTTAACCAGTTTCGACAAGAAACTTGTTATCATCAGGATTAAACATGTAAATGTTTAACCCTGGTGAAGACAAGGTTCTTAACAAAACCGGTTGGAGAAAAAATGTACCGATAAAAAAGTGGTTAAAAACAAGGTTGGTTATTTTATAAAGCATGAAATGTGCCACAAAGTATCTGCGAAAACATACCAAAAAAAAACTTTTTCTAAGATCACTTTCTGAATTTATTAATAAAAACACGACTAGTTTTGAAAACTACAGATGTTCTCAAAACTAGTATTTTTTCATAAAAAAATTTATAATGTATTACTTTTTTTAAGAATAAACCCATCTGGTTGGCATTTGGTTACGAAATTACTATCTGAAAAAAATAAAATGTTAATATAATCCTTATTCTGAAACGAGAATCTCATAAACACCCTTTATTTTTTTGATTATGTGACTATGAAAAATAAATACACACGTATTTTATGTCGAAATTTCTTTGAAGTTCGGAAATAGGTTAAAACAGCATCGTTAATTGTTGCAAAAGAAACGTGACCAATTACTGACGGGTTCATAACGAGTATGCATGCTTTACACACAGACAAAAAATGTATATGGTATGGAAGTTTCAGGATACTGGCACAGAATTTTACGAAAAACATACTGCTGCGAGGACGAAAAATAACCGCCACGATACAAAGAGGATAAAGTTTGACAGAAAAATCAATATTCTTTTAATGTTTATGGTCTTTATATTATCCGATGCTTCCTGGTATTTGAAAACATACTCATATGTAATATTATACATATATGTGTATGTACTAGTCATAAAATAACGGACATAAATAAGGTAAATTTGAGAGCTACAAATGTTTCCGAAATTCATCCTTGTTTACTAATCTTGTTTTCTCCACATAGGAGTATTTTTTACATTTTGATATTCCAAGATAGATGAAGAAGATTATGAAAGATCATTTTATACACATTTAGCAATTACTATTCTTTCCATTATCGACAAACACAACTACACAAATTTTTAGAACTTTTACATATAATATATAATTCTCACGTGCGACGCGTCGCTTCATATGTGAGTTCACGCCAGTATCTATGATCGAGTTGGTTAAAGAATGCTTTTATTTAGCGGTGGAGAAACCAAGATTTGTGAATAAGAATTTATACGCACCCAAAATGTTGTGAATAAAATAACTGATCAAATTGTAAGCTACGTAAAAATTTAAATAATATTTTCGGGCGTCTCCTAGTATGTAAAATACTTCGGTAAGTTCTTCGATTCATTTCAAAATAAATTGCATTTATATATACATCATTATATATACAGCGTTAGGTGGGGAAGGCAACGAAGGAGACAATAGGATGCGCATGTGAGGAAAATGGAACCATCCAGACTCCCCCACATCGCACTGTACGGCCAACCCCATGGTAGACGACTCCCAGGCAGATCACCAAAGAGATGGGTCGATAGCTGGGAATCGACATCGCAGGAGGCTAATCTCTCTTAAAAACTGCCCACAACAAGATGAAGAAGAAGAAGAAGATATATACATATAAAAAATATTTATATATACATATACATACTACATAACGAAAATCCCGTTATACCACCTTTCATTTTATATAATAAAATCTAAGTCATTAAAGTTCCGTAGAAAAATATAAACGTAAATTTTTTCACTCCTTGAAAAGGTAGTTTTTTTTATGATTACATTGCATATTTTTTTATCTAAACCCAAACGTTGTCCCAGTACAAAACAACCCTTCACTGTTGCAAGTCCTACGGCGTGAAACAACCTTCCCGGAATCTGAGATCTTTCCGGAATTCTGCTGAATTCAGATCTAAACTCAGGACCCACCTTTTCCGGATATCCTGTCCATAGTAACAAGAATAAATCTAAATTTTTACTTGCACTTTTACGCACAAACATTGAAAGCATTACGTAACTACATATCAATGTGTAAATAATATAACTTAGTTTAATACTGAGAAAAAGTAAAATGCGTAAATTTTTAGCAGTGATTTTTCATGACAACGACGCTGTTTATATGTGAAAAAAAAACTTTTATGGTATCCCAATATTCAAAATAAGAATTCGAGAAAAAATATATAGATATTTAAAAACTAGCTGTTTCTTAAAATTAATTCGCTATTAATTAAATCAATTTTATTTAAATGTTCCCTAAATACAAGTAAAACAGATTGCCGACAAATCACAGCCGCAATGGCAGCGCCTGTGTCGAAGGCAACGGCAACGCGCACAGCACTCAGCATCGCCCATGGTCATACTTTCCTTATCATTCATTGTTTACTTTAAAAAAACATATTACTTTCGGATTTAGGTTAACAAGAGACCTACAAAAAATTTAACAAAGTAAAAGAGATACGTAAAAAAACAAAAACAATAAAAGCAAAGGGTGGACACAGTAAAACTAATTTATTATTAGATTAAAACCAATATTTTTAGCTTTTCCACTTTTTTATTTGACCAGCGACCGGGTTTCGTCGTTACCGACATCATCAGACTGGTCCAGTCTGATGATGTCGGTAACGACGAAACCCGGTCGCTGGTCAAATAAAAAAGTGGAAAAGCTATAAATATTGGTTTTAATCTAAAAATAAATTAAAAATGCAATTCCATCACGAAGTGTCAGTGGATAATATAAATCTATTAAACAGTAAAACTATTTAAAAACATAGCCAGAACAACAGTAATAAATAAAGAAGACTCTGTGTAATACCACTTAAAAACACTACTTTATGACAACAGGTTTCGGAATAACCATTCTATCATCAGATCAAGTGTAGATCTGTAAACATTGGCCAATTTTATTAATTTTTATCTTTAATTAGCAGTTAAGACGTAAATGTTTAACTAGAATAATCTTCAATCCATACTTTCTAAATCTCGAATAATTTCAAACGATTTTATATACATATTTCCGTATCCACAATGTCTCCATAGTAGAGGTTACAGCAAAGACACATATTCGTTTAGATAGAAGACATACGAGTATATTTGTTCTCAATCCTTCTTAATAAATGACACCTTCTCTAATGTCTTACAGAATCAATCCGTTGAGTGGATTAGTTTTCAACAGGCATCCATAGCGGAAATGTCTTAATTTCATTTGTCCGAATACGAGTCCGGAATATATACGAACAGGCCCAGTTATTTCCCGCCAATTTTTCTCCTTTATCCAAGCGAACCCAACAGCCATATTGATGATCCCAGCAGCCTCCGTTCATTAATCTTAACGAGGGAATCAATATTCAGTGCCCAACAAGTGCTCGCCCGCTATTAATAACAACCGCCCAAATTCCTTTTATTAAAACCGTTGAAAAATGTTGCCTCATCATTTGGTATGCCGCTAGTTCGCTCCTGTACTGTGTTCATTTATGTACATTTTGTTTTCGGCTACCTTTCCAAAACGTTATTGGAACCTGACTCGAATATTTAGCGCGTTCCGATATTTCCAACATTTACCACGATAATGGCACTACATTTATTCCGTCTTTAATGAAAAACTTTCCGCATAAAATTATTACCCACCTTTGGGAATACTTGCCACAATTTTATTATTATTTATTCAGGATTATTCACCCCTTGCGTGATAACTCAATATTATAGGTGTCTCTACTTAAGATGAAATATTTATCGTTTTATATGAAAGAAGTTGGAAGTCGGAGCATCTCAGGGTTCATTCTGTCTATATTTTGTATATTTAAAGCATTGATATCTGTGTGGTATGGTAATAAAACACTCTCATTACCATCCATTGTTTACTTTGTGTAATACCACGATTTTGAAACACTTACTTGTGACTACTGGTTTAGGAAAATCATTCCATCATCAATTCATTAAAATAAAAATTAAATTATTACGATTTGACATTTGTATAAAAATAAACATTTTGAAAGAGAGAACGACGACAAATGAATCACAATGGGAATATTTTCATAAGTGGACTCGAAGTTAAATTTAGTTGGTTATTTATTATGGAATTTATTCATTATTATTTCCTGATGATGGAATGATTTTCCGAAAGCGGCAGTCGCAAATAATTTAATATAATTTATATTTGAATCACTGACTTTGTGATTTTCTATTTTATAATTAAAATGTAACTTCGTTTTAAAATCACCATAAAATTTATAGTGATTTAACACAAAGTTACATTTTAATTATATCACAAATAATTGTTTAAAAAAGTGGTATTGCACAAAGTATACAATGGATTGTAAGGAGAGCATTTCATTCTGTCTTTTCAACTAATATCTTCGGAATATAAGAGGTATCAAGCTTGTTCTACGTTTTGTAATCTTTGTTTTATAATTTGGTAAATTTATATAGCAATACGAAAATATCCAGCAGAGCACACAGATCACAACTATCACACTTTACTGAAATGTATAGAACTACAAGATCCAAATCACAGAAACACATCAAACAAAACTAAACCCGTACCTCTTTTGGTCAAAAGAACTTGCTTTCACTATGCATAAAGTTTTTTTTTAAAGAAATTGAATACTAAAGTGATTATTTATTGATTTGGTGTTTTATTTGTAGAACTCCATTTTAATTTATGTATTAATTTTAAATCAAACACAGATTTTTTGAGTCTACTTAGTTGTATTTTATTAACAAAAACACATAAAAATTATATTGTGACAATTGTTTACCTAATCAACAAACCAACCTTATGTCTTCACTACTGCTAAACATATTTAAATAGACTAATATTGTACATCATCTCTCTCTATGTAAACGCTTGCGTTATTGATAAACTAATAATTACATCTACATATATAAATTATTTTTAAAAAAATATTACCTACAATTGTATTAAGCTTTAAAATATTAATTCTCTAAAATATTGCAATGTCAATAAATTCTTCCTTTCCCAGAAAACAAATATAAGGGTACATACCTACATTCCCCATTAGCTACTGTTGTCTTCCATAAATTATTGCTGCACGTGTTAAAACTGTCACTAAGAATTGTATGGCTACATAAGGACCGTAGTCCATTTGATCTTCACATTCGTTTGATAATGCCCTAACAAGGCGAAACAATTCTCACAATATATTTTTTTATGTGTTTTTGTTAATAAAATACGACTTAGTAGACTCAAAAAATCTGTGTTTGATTAAAAATTAATACATAAATTAAAGTTATTCTTAAATGGAATATAAAAGTGGGTAGATTTGAAATAGATCGCATCATTCAGCCATGTCGTATTTGACAACATGTTTTAAACAATTTTCTTTCACATAGTTTAATAAATAAGTATTATAAAATGTGCCCTCAGTATGGAAAAGTCAGTGACGTCTCATTATTGTAATTTGTAATTATATGTATGATAAAATATAACGAAATACTCGTACACACTTTTTATCTCTAATTTATTTGTAAAGCAATGTAGATTGTAGGCAATTACAGAATGAGTAACATCCACCAAAGCTAGACTAATTATGTACATATATGATAGAATCCAATATAAATACATAACCAAGATATACTATACTTGACTAGCAGTAATTAAGAATGAACACACATCGGCTTAGATAATAGGTAGGAATTAAATGTAAGTTAATTTAACGCTCAGGATATCATCGAATAGCCTTGTGAGAGATAAGATTTTATTAGAAATCAAAGTCAATCAGATATTCGCATGCGGGCTTCAGATTTTTCCCTTTTTAGAACCATCGTAGGCGTCGCGACGTTGAATATTGACCCATTTATAGACATTCAATATCACGGTATTGCCCATCATGGACTTTTTTTTCCTTTGCTAGCGGCCAATCCGCCAATTAGTACATAATATTTGGTATTACATGTATACTTCATGATTAAAATAACATATTTTCTCTTTTTAAGTATATAATTTTTATTATTTTTTGACATCTCATCAAAGATGAAGAAGAATATGGAAGTCTGGATATTTACGGGGCTCACAACCGTCATAGACTGATTTACGTGATCACTTTACATGGGTGTAACATTTACCAATTCTACCCATAATTGACACCCACACTACTCGAATTCTTGGAAGTTCTATATATATATATATATATATATATATATATATATATATATATATATATATATATATATATATATATATATATATATATATATATATATATATGAACCAATTTCAAAACACTGCTCTTGAATCCCTAGAACTTCACTAGAGACATCTATTGTTGAGATGGAAAGAAGCTTTTTATTGAGCAAAAACTATTTTATTAGAATGTGAGGTCTGAATCCTGGATTATAATCACATACATGAGAAATGCCAGAAAATGTCATTTTTATTTTTATTATTTTAGATTATAATTTTAAAAATAAAAATTAAATATTAAAAAAAATAACTTCTATAATTGGAGATAATCCAGATTTCTGAACAAGTATTTGAACACACTCAAAATGTTGTAAAAAAAGTGTATTATCGGTTGAAAAAGTAATTATCTAAACAATAATGAACGTTTTATATTATCCACTGAAACTTCGTGATGGAATTGCATTTTTAATATATTATTAGATCAAAACCAATATTTTTAGCTTTTCCACTTTATTTTTATTTGACCAGCGACCGGGTTTCATCGTTACCGACATGTTTCGTCGTTACCGTCGGACCAGTCTGATGATGTCGGTTACGACGAAACCCGGTCGCTGGTCAAATAAAAATAAAGTGAAAAAGCTAAAAATATTGGTTTTAATCAAATAATATATTAAGAATGAACGTATAAAAAACAAGGAATTATGCATTAGCCTGAAATAATGAAATTATTATTGCTTTAGAGTTAGGAAGTGACATATTCCAGATATCGATATGGTCCGCGAAATCATTGCCGAGGTTTTGCATTCGGTGTATGGGAGTATTGAATCCAGACACTGTCCGGCTGCGGCTGCTAAAACAATAAAATATAAAACGGTTTCTCGTGTTTCTGGTTAGGGAGTAAATATTTATCATTTGCAATAACAAGGGACAGTCTATAATATTATTTAAAATTTTGTGTTAATTAATCAGATTAAATAGTTTTCTCCCTCAATTTAGTAAACAAAGCAATTGATTATAATGCAACTAATTCAATTTGAAATAAAATATTTGATTGAAGAAATGTAACAACATCCTTATCATCAGCGATATAACTCAGAAAAGTAGATCAAAATCAGAAAAAGTCAGCCGGATAAAACAAGCGAGAATTGCATTATCAAAGAAATCCACACTCAATGGTGCATAGGGCACTGCGTCATATAAACGCAGTGTTATCTTGATCGTTAACACATGAAGGAAAGGTGATCAGCCCTCCGCTTCAGGTACCAGTCCAGGATAATATTTAATAAATACCAGAGTGAAAAAATCACTTATATTTATTTGACCCCCCCCCCCCCACTGGGAATCGAACCCGAGACGTCCAAAACGGTAGCCGAGCATGCTGACCATTACACTACGGAGGCGGACGTACCCTAATTTGATATGTAACAAAAATAAAACAATACTATCACTTGCTTTACGGTGGCCGTATTTTTTCTTCTTTCGCGACTTTATTTGCCGAGAAAGCATTTCTCTTCTACTCGAGTTTACTCTAAGCGACCACTTGGAAAGTAATAAAGTTGCAGAAAATATGTACGACATTATACGTTATGATAGGAGGTCCATAAAACGTTTTCCGTGAAAAAAAATTGCCCGCAATCAGCCTGCGTCGGTTTTTGGCTTTGTTAAATTTGAATAAACGCTTATGTGCGTCGGTTTGTATTTTTTTACGAATTAATTTTACATCTTTGCTTATTTCGAGGAACAAAATTGCGAATTCATTTTTAATTTGTGAATTGTTTCAAGCCGTTTAATGAATACGAGCATTATGACTTTATTTTTTCAAGCATAAAAACATATCAGATAATTTATTATTAGATTAAAACCAATATTTTTAGCTTTTCCACTTTTTTTATTTGACCAGCGACCGGGTTTCGTCGTTACCGACATCATCAGACTGGTGATGACAGGTCTAGTCTGATGATGTCGGTAACGACAAAACCCAATCGCTGGTCAAATAAAAAAAGTGGAAAAGCTAAAAATATTGGTTTTAATCTAATAATAAATTAAAAATGCAATTCCATCACGAAGTGTCAGTGGATAATATAAATCTATATCAGATAATAACTGGCAGTGCACAATGGAGTCCTGGTTCCAATTCTAATATATGGAAGTGAATGATGAAAGTAGACTGAATGCAGTCAAAATGTGATCTCTTAGACAAATGTGTGGAAAACGATGTATGATAGATGTTCGAATGGTGATATAAAAAAGTAAGACTTAAACTTTCTTGCATATACTAATTCTTCGGCACCATATATAGTTAAGTTAAATAAAAATATATTTAGTAAAGCTCTTTATGAAATATAAACGTGCATAAGATCCCTCTTTTTCATGAAAATTTGAAAGGAAACCAACAGCATTGCATACATACATCTTTTAAAAAATAATTCAATATTGGTAAGGTGTTGAATGTTACACGTGTATAATGTGATCACTTAGCCACTATATGACAGGTCAAATCCCTTCTAATACCCAGGCTTCCATATTCTTATTCATCTTTGTTGAGATGTCATAGTGTGAAAATACCTCTTAAGTGAAGAAACCGAGATTTGAGAACAAGAATTTGAACACACATAAAATATTGTGAATGTTTATATTTTTATTTATGTTCATAGATTTTTTTTAATTTATCATATTTTAATTTCATTTTCAATCACCGTATGGTATATTTCTAAAGATGTGGGAGGCATCGAAACAAGATTCGCAAAAGGTTTAATAGTGTTATGAACGAGTATTAACCAAATTAAACTAAAATTTAAAAATTGATCAAATAAAATGACTTGGTTTTTGACCACTATTTTATAGGTACATTTTTTCTCCAACTGGTTTCGACTTCTTGTCGTCATCAGGGTTAAACATGTACGTGTTGTAAATGGATAGATATTACCATAAAGTGACTGCCAAATCAATTAATTAAATTAGAAAGATTATACAATTTATAATTAAAATGCAACTTTGTTTTAAAATCCCTATAAAAAGTGATTTTAAAACAAATTATGAAATGGAAAATCACAATGTTAGTGCTTAAAATATTTATTATATATAATTTATATTTGTAGCACTAATTTTGTGATATTCCATTTTATAATTAAAATGTAACTTTGTTTTAAAGTCACTATAACTATAGTGATTTTAATACAAAGTAACATTTAATTGCAGAAATATTATATTTAATTTTTTTTACCACTCTTCATTTAATTTTTTTATGATTATTTATCGTATTTTACTTCCTTCAGCATTCGCATAGTATCCTTATCTGAAAATATAAAATTAATATCTTTTACAGACATTTTTTCTCTTTTATATTACGCGTCATAATTACCAGCTTAAACCCTTATTCCTTTATCACTGTACCCTTACATCCCTTCCTTTCTGCGCGTTGGGCGATATTTTGTTTTATATTCAAAATGTCAGTCTTTATACGTTATGCTCATATAAAAACTAATTTTGGTGTACCATTAATAATAACCAGCATTTTGTCCGCCTCCGTGGTGTAACGGTTAGCGTGTTTAGCTACAGTGCTAGAAGTCTCGAGTTCGATTTTTAGTGGGGTGAAAATGAATAGAATAGAACTGATTTTACACTCCAATATTTATTTAATATGTCCCTAAAGTACAGGAGCGATCACCTTGCCTTCGTGTAAGGAACAATCACGATAACACTGCGTCAATACGACACAGCTCCCTATGCACTATAGGTTACGGATAAGGGTTAGAAGGTTTATAATAACCAGCTCCATGGTGTAGTAGTTATCATATTTGGCTACTATACTGAAGGGGATGGGTTCGATTCCCAAGGGAAAGTCAAAATATATATGTATTTTTTTAAAAGGATTTATACTTTAAGTTTTACTTGGTTAATACCACTATTTATTTTTAATTAATGTTTTACTTAGTAAATACCACTATTTCTTAAAATCTACTGTGACACGTGTTTAGATGCATTCCGTATCATTTTCAAACACCGTATGTGAAGCTAATTCTAAATTTTAGAGTTGGGTCCTTGGGACTCTCTTTTTAATATATTGTGACACGAGTTTCGATGCATTATTTTCAAACACTGTTTGAAAATAAATGTGAAAATCTTGCAGAATCGAAATACGTGTCAGATTATATTTTAGGAAAAAGTGATATTTTTCAAGTAAGCCTTAAATTATAAATCTTTTTTCTTTAGAATAAACAGATTAAACTCTAGAGTTTCTACTGTGACTGTTAGAGAAATAAAAACAAACGAGTGGAATAAAAGAAGATAATTTTAAGTACAAAGAATCCTCTAAAGTGTATTTTCGCAGCGTTTTCCTCGACAATTTAAAACTTAATCGATTTTCCTCTAGAATTTTCTCCAGTTAATTCTCTTCTTAGCCGCTGAACTCTTTAGTCTTCCGTTTTATGATTATCCTCGTAATACGGTCTTGCACCATGGTGTCCTGATGGGGTAAGGACCTCTTCGTTTCGCAGGGTGCTTTTATTATGTCCCTGACCGCAGCGATATATCACGAGGGGTCTACTTTGTCAACCGAATTACTTTTTTGTACCTAGGACAGGAAATAAAGTGACATTTCATAGAACATCTGTAATATGACTCTCGTGGTCGTTTCATCAATTCAGTGTTTACACCTGATCTTCCTAACACCGAGCAAAGCATCATACCTTATCAAACTACCTAAATCCGATATATCGGCTGTCAGTGCTGTAGCAAGAAAGGTACTCTACTTCCGTAGTGTAATGGTCAGCACACTTGGCCACAGTAATGGAGTTCTCATGTTCGATTCCCAGGGGATCAAATAAATAGGAGTGATTTTTTCACATTAATATTTATTCAATATTTCCCTGATCACCTTTTCTTTAACGTGTTAAGGATCAAGATAACACTGCGTTTGTATGATGCAGTGCCCTTTGCACTATTGGGGTGCAGATGAGGGTTTAAAGAAGAAGAAGAATCAAGAAATACCAGATCCGTCAGATCTGTGTTCTCAGATAAAAGAGACATTTTGGAGAGTATGTTAGAAATTACTTCAGGGTTGTGTAAACATTTTCGATCCACATTATGTTTTTTTTTCAATGAGTTATACATCAAAATTAAGAATTATTTATCGTTTACATCGTTCAATTATTTGTAATATTACAAAAATTAAAGTCGCATAAATACTTAAAAGAGAAACGAGAAAAACAAAAGCACATTAACCCAATTTTGTCTCCGCAAAAAGGAAGTTGTGTAAAGCTATGTTATTATTAAAAAATGATACATTTTTACGGGTCAAGGTTAATAAAATTTGCCATAAATTGATAAAAATGTGATTCATAACTACTTTTTTTAAATTAAAACATCCAAGCTGTTTTTACTTAATTTGTAAACGTTTTACAAAAAAGAAAGAATTGGGACACACGTAACAACATATGTTTACAAAACATATATATTTTTATTACTTTTTGTATAATTATTAATTAACTGCATCAAATTGATCATTTAATACCAGGTTAATATAACGTATTGGAATTCGTATTATCTACTTGTTACAACTTATGGTGATATAAATCGAATCGCGTTTATACGAAAAAGTTTAGAAAATTAGAGAGCAGTCTCTTTCAGAGCAAACTGTATTTTGTCACCAAGAATTGTATTAAAATTTACATATTTCCAATGAGAAAACAGGCAAATTTGCGTCATTTTGTCCACATCAAGTCATAAAAGGAAATGGGAAAAATTCTCGACAAGCACTCTGACCAAAAAAGCAATGTCAGGAAAGTTTATGTTGGGAGACTCATCTTCTTCATACTTTTTAGACATAATCAATCACTTATTTTTTAAGGATATCCGGAATTGAACATTAAACAAGGATAAAACATATTACATTTTTTGACATCTCAACAAAGATGAATAAGGATATGGAAGTGTGGGTATTTACCGGGCTTATGACCTGACATATGCTGGTTATGATCACTTTACACACGTCGAACCCGGGACCTCCAGTACGGTAGCCAAGCGAGCTGACCATTACAGTGAAAGAGATTTTTTGTTACCACTTGTTTTTTTACCACTTATCAAAAAACAAGTGTTTTCATTAATAATTTCAATTTATTTTGTTAATACATGCCTCAAAAAGATGAAAAAAATCTTGAAAAAGAATATGGAAATATTTGGGCATTCATGGTGTGTGGGAACTGTCATTGGCTGGCATAAAAGTTGCACTATGGAGGCGGACAAAAGCGTGGACGTGATGAACTGACCGTTTTGTTTCCCAGGTTCCGCACCCGGCAGCTGAGGTAGGCGGAGCGGCCGACCAGGGCGGTGACGTTGGGCGGCGCGAGCGACACGAAGAAGGGGTCCACGCGGTCGGCGCCGAACAACGGGAAGCTGCTCACGGTGGGCGGCTGCAGCAGATTCGGGCCCTGCCCGGACGACTCCTCCATGGTCACTTGCAGCGAATCTGGAACGATAAAGCCACTTTAACTAACTAACTAACTAACAATCACGCCGTAGGCAGAGAAAATCGAACGTCACACCACTCTGTCTTTGCAAATATTCTTCGCCTCTTCTACATTCATTTTATACAGTTTGATAATATAAAATCCTACTTTGAACCCTTACTTTAACTTCTAAGTATTTATTTCTATAATGGACAACTTAAATTCGTTCAATTTAAATTCATTTTGTAACAAAAATTATATAAAATCATGTTATTGAAACCCTGTCTTGTTGTATAAATAACATTGAATTTTGTATATCCGCCCACCAGCTGATAATGTTGATGATGTCGATAACGATGAAACTCGATCACCGACAAAATAGAATACATGTGGAAAAAACTATTTAGTTATTGTTTTATTATATAAAATTCAGTCCCACCAAGAAATGTCACTACAAAACTTGAATTATTTTGTGACATCTCAACAAAGATGAAGGAAATATGGATGTATGGGTATTCACAGGGTCTACGACCAATCATAGGCTGGTCAAGTGATCACTTTACAGCTAAAAAAACTTTCTTAATCCAAACATAGACGGCCATTGTTTTATTGTGGGCATAAGTACCTCTGACGAATTTATGCACCAAATACGGTGAGAATATGGGAATTGAATAAACTAATGTATTTATGCAAATACCAACCATACATTTGTACACCGCGTACTAATTTGCACAATATAAATTAACCGCATGTGTACTTCATTAGTGGGCGTGTGATATATCTTATCAGCATGAATATTTACGAAGGATAAATTAATTTTCAGGAACCCATACTGGTTATGGGAGCTATTAGTTTGTACGTATGATTGGGGTTATAACTAACTAACTAACTAACTAACCATCACGCCGTAGGTAGAGAAAATCGAACGCCACACCACTCTGTCTTTGCAAACATTCTTCGCCTCTTCTACATTCATGCATCTCCTCATACATACTCGACGATTATTACGACTCCTGACCCGGCCGCTTTTAAGTATTTGACACACCTGATTGTGCCAAGTTTTCCTTGGTCTTCCTCTCCTCCTTTTCCAACTACATTTGCTTCATAAATTTGTTTAACCGTTCTTTCCTCACTCATACGTTCCACACGTCCAAGCCATCTCAACTCACCTTTTTAATAGATTTAAATTATCCACTGACACTTCATGATGGAATTGCATTTTTAATATATTATTAGATTAAAACTAATATTTTTAGCTTTTCCACTTTTATTTTTATTTGACCAGCGACCGGGTTTTGTCGTTACCGACATCATCACCAATCTGATGATGTCGGTAACGACGAAACTCGGTCGCTGGTCAAATAAAAATAAATGTGGAAAAGCTAAAAATATTGGTTTTAATCTAATAATATATTACAACTCACCTTTCTTAATTTTATCTATAATGCTTATCTTAGTCTTGCATTCTTTCCTTATGTATACTATTATAAAGATAATTCATCTCAGGAAAGAATGCAAGGTTAAGAAGATAAATCCACTCTATAATGGTATAAATCCATTGTATCTAAATCATCGCACCAAACGGATGCTTCAGTCGTAAAAACTCACACGGAAACAGTTTTTTTTATCGCAAGTAACAATGTCTCTTTGTAAATCACGTATTCTGAAATTAAGTCACACGTTTGTGTAAAGTTTTACTTTTATTCTCAAGTTACGTGTTACAAGTGTGAAGTAATAATAAAAATACGTTTTATAATGTGAGACTCAAAATACTCGTATTGTTTAAAAAAAAAACAAAGAAACGACACTTCAAGCCAACCTTCTAACAATTGACGTAACGCCATCTTGTTTTTTTTCTCTGTCACACTCTTTTTTATCGACGGACCACTTTTCAAATTCAAACATCAAAGGAATTCATTTAGGTACATACTATATATAGAATCTTTTATTAAATTGTCAGATCGATAAACCTACAAAAATGACAGCAAAAAATGGTTTACCAAAATTTAAATATGTATTTTTCAGTAATTACTCTTGAGGTTGCCATATTTTTCCGAGACCCCTTCGGGACATTTGACCAACAGTTACAACGTAGTTCATAAAGACCAGTGGTTCTCAATTTTTTTGGAAAAAAAAACCTTTTAAATTTCTTAATATTTTGCGCAGCCCTCAAATAATAAAAATCTGGTTTTATGTTCATTATTTAATTATTGTATCATTTAATTAAAATTACTGACTTCTACAATAGTACACAAAATAAAACATTATTATAATACAATACATAATATAATAATATTGTTTTGATTCAACTTTAAATTTATAAAATTGTTTATAAGATTTTCATTGTGTCTAAATCTTTCTTCACAAATCTGGGTTTGTATACTTTGGAGCTATTTTTATTAAATGTATTCATGTACTTCTATATATGTATTAATTTATTCAATTCATATACATAATTACTTTAAAAAATGCACAGACCCACCATATGTGTCTTGTCGGTGGAGTTTTTTATACATACGTTTTTTGTATCTTTTTTAACGTAATATACACGCAAAAAATTAAGACCTATGATTGACAACCGCCACACTCAGGTTAAATAATGAACGATACACATGTCGCTCACTCCTTTCAAGAACGTCATAAATCAAAAATCGACAATTTTCAGTTGTGCATGTTTTCAGAATGCCCAGAAAATGTACTATATCCCAGCAAAAGTGGCATATTTTTAGCTTAATATTTACCCGCTACAGGACAAAAAATATTGTTTTTACATTTTGAAGAAAAGTTATTGTTTAATTATTTTTTAAATTAAATTAAATATTTTAAATTAATCATTTAATTCAAATGGAGAAAAGACCTTCAAGTTTTACCTAAAATATGTGTTGCACAGTAAAAAGTTCAATAAGTGGCTTGATATTTATTTTTAATACATTTTGTTATATTTTTAAACTTTAGAAACGTTCTCCTGAAAAATCAAGTTTTTTGATTTATGACGTTCTTGAAAGGAGTGAGTGATGTGTAAACTGTTCGCTTAAAATAGCCTAAGACAGGTTGTCAGCCCTGTAAATATCCAGCCTTGTATATTTTTCTTCATCTATGTTAAGATGTGATTATTATTATGTTGTTTCCATTTAAGGGTAGGTACGAAGTTGAATCCTTGAATCACCTTGAATTCCATAGTGCTCATCGCAGTGAAGCCCTCGCAGAGGCAATGCGAGGTCTCAGATCACGGCGGAGCACACTTTGAGAACCATTGATATAGACGACAAAAAAGGGTCGTCGCCTTGAAAACTTTTATTTTCAGGATTCAAAAGTATTTCGTGGAGGGTGGAGATTCCGCTTAAATTTTTTGCAGTATCCTTAAAAACTCATGGAGTGGGAGAGAAATTCACCATCCCTTGTTTTAAAACATTCTGTACCTTTCAAAATAGATTTTGGTTTCTCTTTTTCAATCTAAACTGACTAAATAACTAACCATCACGCCGCTTCCCCGCAGGGGTAGGCAGAGAGAATAGAACGCCACACCACTCTGTCCTTGCAAACATTCTTCGCCTCTTCCACGTTCATGCATCTCCTCATACATTCCCGCCGATTGTTTCAACTCCTTACCTGACCACTTTCAAGTATCTGGCATACTTGATCATGCCAAGTTTTTCTCGGTCTTCCTCTGCTTCTTTTTCCAAATACATTCGCCATTCGTTCCACATTTCCAAACCATCTCAACACACCTTTCTTAAGTTTATCGATAATGCTTGTCTCAGCTTTGCATTCCTTCTTTATTTCACTATTCGAACATCTATCATGCATCGTTTTGTCGCACATTCTTCTGAGAGATCGCATTTCGACTGCATTCAGTCTATTTTCATCCTTATTTTACCAACTTCATGTTTCACTTTCATACATTAGGGTCGGAACCAGGACTCCGTTGTGTACTGCCAGTTTTTCAATCTGTCCAATGATTTTCAATAGCTGTGTAATGTACAGACATTGACTGATATTACAATATGTTCAGGTTTGATAGGAGGATATTATCTTGATCGTAACTTACATGAAGGCAAGGTGATCACTCCTGCACTCCAGGCACCAGTCCAGGGAAATATTAAATAAATATTAGCGGGTAAAATCACAAATATTTAGTACCACCACCCTGGAAATCGAACCCGGGACCTCCAGCACGGTAGCTAAACACGCTAACCATTACACCACGGAGGCGGAGAAATAAAAAAATCTCATTTTGTTTTTTTAATAAATATATACGCTAACGAAATGAGAAACTTTTGCCAAAAAATAATAATAAATAATACAAAAAAAATGTATTTAAAAATATGCCTCCACATAGATGAAGATGAAAATGAAAGTGGATATTACAGGGTCTAAGTCCCCTCATAGGCGATTATTTTATACACTTGTAACATTCACCATTATATCCATGATTGACAACCACACCACATAAATTTCGCATTATTTTTTAACATTTTTTTGTCGCACAAATTTTAATCATTACGGAATATAACAGGTTTTGCACCATTACCATAACTGTTCTCGTAGAATGGCCTCTTCCACCACCGTAATGCAGTGATCAGCGCGTTTGTCTACCATGCTAATCTTCCCGGGTTTGATTCCCATGGGAGTCAAAATATATATCTGCGATTCTTCCCTTTTATATATTTTTTAAATATTACCTAGACTGGTACCTGAAGAGCAATGCTGGCTACTTTACCTTCATTTATTCAGCGATCAAAATAACACTTCGTATTCGATGCAGTGCTCTTTGCACCACTGGGTATAGGAAAGGGTTAGAAGAAGAAAAAAATGGTGCCATGGATTTTATTTTATACCCTAAATTTACGAACATCCATCCAAATTGTAAGGAACACCGTGGCAACACATGTAAAGAATGTTGTGACAACTAGCATACCAATTTTTACCGATATTTTATGTTCATATACAATACAAAGTTCCCAAAAAACATGTTGTCCTTTTTTTAAATGTTTTTAGTTAAAGTTTTACATAAAATGTGAGTTTTTCTTACCGTCTTACATTTTACGATAGTCTCGTATTAAGGTTTATCAAAAAAAATCCCATAGTCTAGGGTTAAAATGGATTCTACCAACAAAACCTAAACGTGATTTCAAGCAAAATAAAGGACAAATAATGAATCATTAAAAAAAAGTTTCTAATGCACATGTTACCTTCAATTTTAAAAAATATGTCAACATAAATCAGAAATGTTGT